>NC_046982.1:460000-575000 GCF_009769545.1 Cyclopterus lumpus | reverse complement strand
GGTTATTCAAAACCAGTTCATCTGACACACCGGACGACAATATGTTATGTGTCTGAAATGTCAGATATTATAGTGTTGTTTGTGAACGGCACAACTTGCATAGTTTATGGCTCTTAAACTTCGATTCATACCAAGTATGGTCTGAAACCGCTAAACATAACTTAGTCATTAGCGTTTACTGCCAATCAATTCTGGCATATAAAGTAGTGAGTCATAATTCTCGCAGTACCTACACTGCCTGAAGGCAACATAGCCTTCTGTTACACTGTCACTCATGATACCACGCCCCTGTAGTTCAACCCACGCCCCCCCACGCCAGATCCCTGCCAAAAGGGGAAAAAAATGATCTGAACCTGAAAAAATAAGATTTGAAACTGTAAAAAAAATATTGAAACCTATAAATAAAAAACTGAATCTAAATGATATTCAAACCAACAAAACTTGTCATACACTTATTTTTATTTCAAATACATTGTTGAACGAACAAAAATATTGGCCTGGATTTGGCTCCATAGATCGCCCCCTGGTGGCTGGCTGTTAGATTGGGAAGCGCTTGATTTGATATGAGCGGAATTTTAAAAACTAATATCACAAAAGCCCAAATCGTGATTGCGATTACTGATCGGCTGGCCTATGTACGCAGCCCCCGCTCACTATTGAGCCATGATCCTCTGTGTGTTGATTAGAAAAAAGAGCATGCAGGGATACCGCTGGACTGACGTGCAAAGTCCTAATCCCTACCGGGACACACGATTTAAGACTAAAGCAGTGGTTGATCACTCAATATTAAAACAGTCAAATATATATATATATATATATATATATATATATATATACTTATTTCTTTTCTTTTTTTTTTGATCAATGCCACCAGGAGAGGTTTGAGCATACAGTCATAAATAGGCACAATAAATATTTGGCTGATGGGTCCAGCCATATGCAAGAGAGAGATTAGTTGCGGACAGACGCACACACACCACCGATAATCTCCTCTCAGGTTTACGCCTGCTGTGGATAATTGATATAATTGCCAAATTAATGGCACAGTTTGCTCCTTACACATGACATTCACACAACGACCTCTACTTTACCTCCTGAGCCACAGAGAGAGAGAGAAAGTGACCTTTATCCTGTGAAGTAAAGGTTGTTTTGTGTTTGAATTTTATTACAAGTCGACACAACCACGCTGATCTCGCAGGGTTCAAAGCTACATATACAGCCCTCGTTAGTGTGCACACACACTTGTGCCACTGGAGAGGTCAAATCCACTCGACCCCAGTGTTTGATCTGCTAGGGGATGTGGAGGAAATAGAACCGGCGTAGAACCCGACAAAAAAGTAATGTCTTCCGCCATTTGACTAGTACAAAATAAAAACGGTGATTGTTGTCAGTTGTTATGGTAATTACACCGAGCCTTAGTGCTACACCGTCTCCAGAAAATAAACGCTTCGTCACGTTACTACTCTGCTGCCCGTGCCAAACCTCCCCTCAGTGAGTTTGTGAAAGTCGGTTTAGTTTACACGCAAGTTAGCCCGCTACAACAGTCGCAATAACAACAATGGCTGCCGCTCTGACCATCCTGCTGCCTTGATTTGAATGGGAATGTCCCTTCTACTCCTATTCTATTTCTATGGGTATGAGTCACCTGCCGCCTGTGCAGGATGTCCTGAAGTAGGCACTCATATCTCCTAATCAGCATAAGTCTAATCAGTTATGCAACACCATAATCATACAGCACTTTTCAAGGAGTGAATGCAGCTTGAACTAAATCACAATTAAACAAGAGACTCCTAAAAAAGAAGATATAAAAGAGAGAAACAGATGTAGTTACTGTTTTGGAATATCCTCAGATGAAAAGTCAAAGGACATGGTACCAGATCTGAAGCCATGCATGACAGGAAGCAGAGAAATGTTCCTTTCGAAGGACATATTGATTTGTTTTTCTGACCTGCTTCAAATACGTAGAGGACCGTTTCCAGGGAGATTTCACAGCTCCTCATATGGAGGTGAAAAACTCTCCAGAGCCAGTGAACGTATCAAGATCTCCCTCTTTCTGCTTCACTGGTCGTCAAAATGTGTTACATCAAGCTGCCGAAAAAGATGATCCTATCTGTAACTCTGTTCATTCTGGTCACATGACATCTATTCATCTGTCCATCCGGGGAGAGGGATCCTCCTCTGTTGCTCTCCTGAAGGGTTCTTCCCTTTTTTTCTATTTCTTGGGAGTTTTTGCTGATTCGATGTGAGGTCCTGGGACAGGGATGTCGTATGTACAGATTGTAAAGCCCTCTGAGGATAATTTGAGTGCGGATATCAACCACCCATGTGTGCAAGAAATGTGAACTCCAATATCCAGAATCCCTGTCAGGAGACGACACTGTGCGACAATAGACAATTCAATCAATAAACATTCAGTAATTCTCTATAAAGTAATGTTTTTAATGGCAATGGGGGGGGGTTCCACCATTCCCACGCTGGATCCAAATTCCCTCCACATGCACACGAGGTTCATAGGAAATAATGCGACATACTAATGGGGTTTTACATCGATAACAGCTTTAGTTTAGTTTACAGCTACTGCTAATGCTAAGGAAACGGCCCACTACTGCTTCACTTTAAAAGCATTTATTAAGGCAAAATGCAGGGTGGCTTTGATTGTAAGAAGCCACAGGAAATGCAGTGTAATAACAACGTCATTTTTTATTTACTATATTCGTTTGGCCGCACTCACGTTAACATTTAGACACGCAGCTGAGTAGCTGATTGGTGGAGCAAATCAACTGGGACTGAAATCTTAAAATGAGATTACAACTTACAAACCATACAATTCCCTCTGTGAACTGTCAGAGGGGAGAGCCTGGGGAGTAGGAATAAAAATCACCTCTTTCACCAAGTTCAGATAAAATATGACAAGTGCAGATGATGAAGGTAGAGCAAGTGCATTCAAGGATTTATGAAGAAACTACAATTACCACCCAACGTTTGTATAACTTCCCCAACCACTCATTTTTCAACCATGTCTGTCCAAAATGTCTGGTAAAATGGTAAAAATATAGAGTGAAGTATTGGTGCATCTCTAGGTTACGCAATGGATACGTACCTCACACAACCCCAGTTCGAAAAGTCTGAACTATCCTCTTGAAAGGCTGTATCGTTTTCATTGTGATTGCTGAAAGATATTTTGGGAACATAAGTGCTGGGTTCAGAGTGTAAGGCTCTGCCTGGCAACAGATGTGTCTGCTAAAGCTATACAATCATTATCATACATCACTCATTTTTTCAACCGCTTTCCCTTTTCTCTTGGACCACCCAATGTTATACCATCTCTTCAAGAAGCCAAACCTGTAGACACTCCAAAATAACCACCAAAGGCATATGCAGAGAAGCAGGAGACTGTAAAGAACGTATTGGTATTGGTGTTGCTGGTCTAGCATTCTCTGACAGTCAGCGTGTAACAGCACACAGGGAAAATGTTAATCTCCTCAGGAGCAGTCAAATAGCTGACAGTTGAAAGATTTTGCCCTCTCAGCATACTAAAACTTCTCAGAGGACATGTTGGACCGGCAGTTGGCTCCCTGGAGTAATTCACAGAAACACTCGGAAACAAATCCGGACAATCCCAGTTTACACAGATTTCAGTGCTCGTTCATAAAGAATTTCTAGGAAATGAAGTGAAAACAAGACTTTTTGGAAACAGTTAAGCAGTCTAGGGTCTTTTGGTTCGATACAGGTTGTTCGTCCATAAATAAAGTATGTTATTGTGTGAATCAGAACCAGGCGGCAAACTCCAGTTCTGATAAGTGAAGCAAATGCGGAAGTGTCTTAAACTTACAATCTATCTACTGACCAGCAGGAGGCGACTACTCTGGTTGCAAAAATAAATCTGATTGTACAGTAAGGTAAGGTTTCTTCATTTTTTCTCCCCGTTGAAGTTTTTCCTGATCCGATGTGAGAGTCCCGGGACAGAGGATGTCGTATGTGTACACATTATAGAGCCCTCTGAGGATCACTTGTAATTTGTGATTTTGGGCTGTACAAAATATATTGACTTGAATTGAAAGAAGTCTATGAGATAACGACTCCACTTCTCTTTTGATTTACTCAATCTTACTCAAAGGTTTCAAGTCTTCTTCAATACAGCATGATGTTCATTTAGTAAATGATGGTCCATTTAGAGTCAAACAGACCATAAAGCAGGGGATGCTTTAGGGCGAGGCTACAAAAGTGATTGACAGTTTGCTACCATGGTGCCTGGGAGTTGGCAGTATTTTTGTATTAGAGCCATCATCTCACAGTGTGTTTTTAGTTCATGGAAGTTAATTGTAACATTTTGGTTGCCTACAAATGTTTTATTCAGCATTCGATTGTAAAAAATAAATAAAAATGAGAACAGCCAAAAACCATGTTGGCGACGGTCAACATGCCGAACTCAAGACTTCAAATCGCCACTCCACAAACCAATGACGTCACTGTGGCTACTTCCACTTTGTATAAAGTACATCCAGCCTTTAAAACAAAGTCACACAATAACACAAACAAACGTACTGAGACAGCAGCAACTGTTTTTGTCAAAAGAGTTTTGTGGATAGATATATGGATGGTATATTGCAGCATTAGTTCCCTGTTGAAAGGGATGGCTCAGATGGCTGGATACTGATATTAAAATGTATTCTTTTAGGTATCTAAAATACATCCACAACAGCACATTCCTTTTCCCCTGTGCTGGTACTCCCGTTTGTTTCTCTAAATTCCATCTACTGTAGTAAGACACTGACGATGGAGAAGTACCTCATACAACCACCGTACAAAAAAATCTGAACTATCTCTTTAAACAGTGATTCATCATAATGAAATCAAATATTGAGATACCGTGATCAACAATGACGATGTCTAAAGTTCTTATTGAAACATCAAAAACCTTCCTTACTTTGCATTTGTCAAGTGTTTCATTCCAACATTAGTATAACAAACATATGGTTGTATTCATATAGACTGTTCATTTATTGAATAACTAGAAAACATGCTATATCGTGACATAAAGATATTCAATTACCTACATTGTCATGGAATACCGCCATGACCGCCGTCATTCACCATCCAGTAGAAACCAGCTTCTTCTTCAAAAAGTGCATTTATTCCTTTAAGTCACCGGAATGCTGCTCACACACACACACACACACACACACACACACACACACACACACACACGCACACACACACACACACACACACGCACACACACCAGCGCGCACACACACACGCGCACACACACACACACGTATCCAAGAGGAAAACCCATCTCCCGTCCTCCCTGTGGGACCATCACTCTCTTCCCTCAATGAAAATGAAGCTCATTTGAACACAAGCAGCATGATGCATCAGCAGCACCGCTCTTAAAAAGATCCTGCTCATCTCGTCCAAAGCCAGTAGGAATGGGATTTCCTCATAGCAACAACCCATTTCCTGTTGACTTGGTTCATTCAACTGGCTTTGTGGTTGTAATGGTTACTGTGACAGGCTGCTTTTCAGATGGGATACTCCTCTTTTCCCCAAGGTCAGTGGGCAACACAAGCACCAGCAGACAAACGGGGAATCTCCATTCCCTGTCTAATACACACACACACACACAGAGAGAATGCATTATGATCTATCAAAGTGGTTCCATCTGGCTGGGCTATCCCCACGATTCCCTCTGCCCCACTTTCTAGAGAAGGCACATTTCCAATAATAAGGTTTAAAGCAGGATTAGGTCATTGTCAAACCGGGTTTATGCTCAATGTAGAGTCCCAGGCGGAGGGAGCCCCAGCCCAAAATGACAACACTGCGTATTAGTAAAGGGTCCTCATGTTTTTGCAATGCCTCTGAAGTGCTGTAACAAGGCCCCCTGTGTGTGATTGATTGCCAAAACAAGATGAAAGCAAATAACTTGAAGCTGAGATGATGAATCACACCCCCAGTCATATTGTGCACCTGATTAACAATACATATGTCCTATTATTTTGATATCAAAATCCGATCATCTTTTCTTCCAGTAAAACTAAAATATGCCATTTTCTTGTGTACCTACCAATTTCAATTTATAGTATCAAGATATCCGTTCATAAATCAATCTGCAACTTTGAGCGACAACGAAGGAGTGTGTGGAGCCACAGTCCTCCTTCTGTCTGTAAAACATGAGGATTAGTTCTGAGCGTCATGAGCCTCTCCTTCAAACAACTGTAAACGTACAAGATTACGTGAACATATCATGTTAGTGTTATAATTTACCTTCGCTCAACACAATTCTTTACTGAATAGATCTTAAACGCATCATAAGCCAGCATGTGATTAACCTAAGCGAATAGATGTAGATGAGTATTGTCCACTCAGTGTTTTACTTATTTAACTTTCGTATGCATGTCCTCCGTATTGAATGCAAAAGGGGAAACCAATACAATTTGTCAGAAAAAGATTATTGACTTCAATCAGAATATAAAAATAATATGATATATATATGATGAATAGATATCATATATGGTCCAGCTCTGATGACAGACAGCAGGGGGCACACTGGCTCTCTGCAGAAGAGTCAATATTCAGTATGGCACAAATATTAAATGCAAGAATGGTGCAGCCTGACCAACCAGTTTGAGATTATGCATGATGTATGACAGTACACCCAAATAATCCCACTTAAACAAAGACATGGATGCAAAGGGGTGGTGATGGAGGTGGCTACAGAGAAACAGAGAGGCAAGCAGCCAGGTAGTTTCTTCAACAACACCGGACAGCTGAGCTGCTTGTATCATGGAAAGGGCATTTGATCCATTAAAAACAGTGGGAACGACATTCTAACGTGTGAAATTCACCTGACAGTTCACTGCGTGTTAGTTGGCAGCGGGTAGATTATGTGCCAGGTTATGCTTCATCACTTCAATCATAATCTCAAAAAGCAACATTCTGAAAAAGCCACAGAAAAGTACAAGTCAGGTCTCAAGTGTTTGAGCTGGAGTCCAAGTCAGGTCTCAAGTCTTTGAGCTGGAGTCCAAGTCAAGTCTCAAGTCTTTGAGCTGGAATCAAAGTCAGGTCTCAAGTCTTTGAGCTGGAGTCCAAGTCAGGTCTCAAGTCTTTGAGCTGGAGTCCAAGTCAGGTCTCAAGTCTTTGAGCTGGAATCAAAGTCAGGTCTCAAGTCTTTGAGCTGGAATCCAAGTCAGGTCTCAAGTCTTTGAGCTGGAGTCCAAGTCAGGTCTCAAGTCTTTGAGCTGGAGTCCAAGTCAGGTCTCAAGTCTTTGAGCTGGAGTCCAAGTCAGGTCTCAAGTCTTTGAGCTGGAGTCCAAGTCAGGTCTCAAGTCTTTGAGCTGGCGTCCAAGTCAAGTCTCAAGTCGTTGAGCAAGAATCAAAGTCAGGTCTCAAGTCTTTGAGCCGGAGTCAAAGTCAAGTCTCAAGTCTTTTTAGCTGGAGTCCAAGTCAAGTCTCAAGTCTTTGAGCTGGAGTCCAAGTCAAGTCTCAAGTCTTTGAGCTGGAGTCCAAGTCAGGTCTCAAGTCTTTGAGCAATAATCAAAGTCAGGTCTCAAGTCTTTGAGCAATAATCAAAGTCAAGTCTCAAGTCTTTGAGCTGGAGTCCAAGTCAAGTCTCAAGTCTTTGAGCTGGAATCAAAGTCAGGTCTCAAGTCTTTGAGCTGGAGTCCAAGTCAGGTCTCAAGTCTTTGAGCTGGAGTCCAAGTCAGGTCTCAAGTCTTTGAGCTGGAATCAAAGTCAGGTCTCAAGTCTTTGAGCTGGAATCCAAGTCAGGTCTCAAGTCTTTGAGCTGGAGTCCAAGTCAGGTCTCAAGTCTTTGAGCTGGAGTCCAAGTCAGGTCTCAAGTCTTTGAGCTGGAGTCCAAGTCAGGTCTCAAGTCTTTGAGCTGGAGTCCAAGTCAGGTCTCAAGTCTTTGAGCTGGCGTCCAAGTCAAGTCTCAAGTCGTTGAGCAAGAATCAAAGTCAGGTCTCAAGTCTTTGAGCCGGAGTCAAAGTCAAGTCTCAAGTCTTTTTAGCTGGAGTCCAAGTCAAGTCTCAAGTCTTTGAGCTGGAGTCCAAGTCAAGTCTCAAGTCTTTGAGCTGGAGTCCAAGTCAGGTCTCAAGTCTTTGAGCAATAATCAAAGTCAGGTCTCAAGTCTTTGAGCAATAATCAAAGTCAAGTCTCAAGTCTTTGAGCTGGAGTCCAAGTCAAGTCTCAAGTCTTTGAGCTGGAATCAAAGTCAGGTCTCAAGTCTTTGAGCTGGAGTCCAAGTCAGGTCTCAAGTCTTTGAGCTGGAGTCCAAGTCAGGTCTCAAGTCTTTGAGCTGGAATCAAAGTCAGGTCTCAAGTCTTTGAGCTGGAATCCAAGTCAGGTCTCAAGTCTTTGAGCTGGAGTCCAAGTCAGGTCTCAAGTCTTTGAGCTGGAGTCCAAGTCAGGTCTCAAGTCTTTGAGCTGGAGTCCAAGTCAGGTCTCAAGTCTTTGAGCTGGAGTCCAAGTCAGGTCTCAAGTCTTTGAGCTGGCGTCCAAGTCAAGTCTCAAGTCGTTGAGCAAGAATCAAAGTCAGGTCTCAAGTCTTTGAGCCGGAGTCAAAGTCAAGTCTCAAGTCTTTTTAGCTGGAGTCCAAGTCAAGTCTCAAGTCTTTGAGCTGGAGTCCAAGTCAAGTCTCAAGTCTTTGAGCTGGAGTCCAAGTCAGGTCTCAAGTCTTTGAGCAATAATCAAAGTCAGGTCTCAAGTCTTTGAGCTGGAATCCAAGTCAAGTCTCAAGTGTTTGAGCTGGAGTCCAAGTCAGGTCTCAAGTCTTTGAGCTGGAATCAAAGTCAGGTCTCAAGTCTTTGAGCTGGAATCCAAGTCAGGTCTCAAGTCTTTGAGCTGGAATCAAAGTCAGGTCTCAAGTCTTTGAGCTGGAGTCCAAGTCAAGTCTCAAGTCTTTGAGCTGGAATCAAAGTCAAGTCTCAAGTCTTTGAGCTGGAGTCCAAGTCAGGTCTCAATTATTTGAGCTGGAGTCCAAGTCAAGTCTCAAGTCTTTGAGCTGGAGTCCAAGTCAAGTCTCAAGTCTTTGAGCAAGAATCAAAGTCAGGTCTCAAGTCTTTGAGCCGGAGTCAAAGTCAAGTCTCAAGTCTTTTTAGCTGGAGTCCAAGTCAAGTCTCAAGTCTTTGAGCTGGAGTCCAAGTCAGGTCTCAAGTCTTTGAGCAATAATCAAAGTCAGGTCTCAAGTCTTTGAGCTGGAGTCCAAGTCAGGTCTCAAGTCTTTGAGCTGGTGTCCAAGTCAGGTCTCAAGTCTTTGAGCTGGAGTCCAAGTCAGGTCTCAAGTCTTTGAGCTGGAATCAAAGTCAGGTCTCAAGTCTTTGAGCTGGAATCAAAGTCAGGTCTCAAGTCTTTGAGCTGGAATCCAAGTCAGGTCTCAAGTCTTTGAGCTGGAGTCCAAGTCAGTTCTCAAGTCTTTGAGCTGGAATCCAAGTCAGGTCTCAAGTCTTTGAGCTGGAGTCCAAGTCAGGTCTCAAGTCTTTGAGCTGGCGTCCAAGTCAAGTCTCAAGTCTTTGAGCTGGAATCAAAGTCAGGTCTCAAGTCTTTGAGCTGGCGTCCAAGTCAAGTCTCAAGTCTTTCAGCTGGAATCAAAGTCAGGTCTCAAGTCTTTGAGCTGGAATCAAAGTCAGGTCTCAAGTCTTTGAGCTGGAGTCCAAGTCAGGTCTCAAGTCTTTGAGCTGGAATCAAAGTCAGGTCTCAAGTCTTTGCGCTGGAATCCAAGTCAGGTCTCAAGTCTTTGAGCTGGAGTCCAAGTCAGGTCTCAAGTCTTTGAGCTGGAATCCAAGTCAGGTCTCAAGTCTTTGAGCCGGAGTCAAAGTCAAGTCTCAAG
Organism: Cyclopterus lumpus; assembly: GCF_009769545.1. Lineage (NCBI taxonomy): Eukaryota > Metazoa > Chordata > Actinopteri > Perciformes > Cyclopteridae > Cyclopterus > Cyclopterus lumpus. The sequence continues at coordinate 565,171 of NC_046982.1, read as the reverse complement.
TCTTTTTAGCTGGAGTCCAAGTCAAGTCTCAAGTATTTGAGCTGGAGTCCAAGTCAGGTCTCAAGTCTTTGAGCAATAATCAAAGTCAGGTCTCAAGTCTTTGAGCTGGAGTCCAAGTCAAGTCTCAAGTCTTTGAGCTGGAGTCCAAGTCAGGTCTCAAGTCTTTGAGCAATAATCAAAGTCAGGTCTCAAGTCTTTGAGCTGGAATCCAAGTCAAGTCTCAAGTGTTTGAGCTGGAGTCCAAGTCAGGTCTCAAGTCTTTGAGCTGGAATCAAAGTCAGGTCTCAAGTCTTTGAGCTGGAATCCAAGTCAGGTCTCAAGTCTTTGAGCTGGAGTCCAAGTCAGGTCTCAAGTCTTTGAGCTGGAATCCAAGTCAGGTCTCAAGTCTTTGAGCTGGAGTCCAAGTCAAGTCTCAAGTCTTTGAGCTGGAATCAAAGTCAAGTCTCAAGTCTTTGAGCTGGAGTCCAAGTCAGGTCTCAATTATTTGAGCTGGAGTCCAAGTCAAGTCTCAAGTCTTTGAGCTGGAGTCCAAGTCAAGTCTCAAGTCTTTGAGCAAGAATCAAAGTCAGATCTCAAGTCTTTGAGCAAGAATCAAAGTCAGGTCTCAAGTCTTTGAGCCGGAGTCAAAGTCAAGTCTCAAGTCTTTTTAGCTGGAGTCCAAGTCAAGTCTCAAGTCTTTGAGCTGGAGTCCAAGTCAGGTCTCAAGTCTTTGAGCAATAATCAAAGTCAGGTCTCAAGTCTTTGAGCTGGAGTCCAAGTCAGGTCTCAAGTCTTTGAGCTGGTGTCCAAGTCAAGTCTCAAGTCTTTGAGCTGGAGTCCAAGTCAGGTCTCAAGTCTTTGAGCTGGTGTCCAAGTCAAGTCTCAAGTCTTTGAGCTGGAATCAAAGTCAGGTCTCAAGTCTTTGAGCTGGAATCAAAGTCAGGTCTCAAGTCTTTGAGCTGGAATCCAAGTCAGGTCTCAAGTCTTTGAGCTGGAGTCCAAGTCAGTTCTCAAGTCTTTGAGCTGGAAATCCAAGTCAGGTCTCAAGTCTTTGAGCTGGAGTCCAAGTCAGGTCTCAAGTCTTTGAGCTGGCGTCCAAGTCAAGTCTCAAGTCTTTGAGCTGGAATCAAAGTCAGGTCTCAAGTCTTTGAGCTGGCGTCCAAGTCAAGTCTCAAGTCTTTGAGCTGGACTCAAAGTCAGGTCTCAAGTCTTTGAGCTGGAATCAAAGTCAGGTCTCAAGTCTTTGAGCTGGAGTCCAAGTCAGGTCTCAAGTCTTTGAGCTGGAATCAAAGTCAGGTCTCAAGTCTTTGCGCTGGAATCCAAGTCAGGTCTCAAGTCTTTGAGCTGGAGTCCAAGTCAGGTCTCAAGTCTTTGAGCTGGAATCCAAGTCAGGTCTCAAGTCTTTGAGCCGGAGTCAAAGTCAAGTCTCAAGTCTTTGAGCTGGAGTCCAAGTCAGGTCTCAAGTCTTTGAGCAATAATCAAAGTCAGGTCTCAAGTCTTTGAGCAGGAGTCCAAGTCAAGTCTCAAGTCTTTGAGCTGGAGTCCAAGTCAGGTCTCAAGTCTTTGAGCAATAACCAAAGTCAGGTCTCAAGTCTTTGAGCTGGAATCCAAGTCAAGTCTCAAGTCTTTGAGCTGGAGTCCAAGTCAGGTCTCAAGTCTTTGAGCTGGAATCCAAGTCAGGTCTCAAGTCTTTGAGCTGGAGTCCAAGTCAGGTCTCAAGTCTTTGAGCTGGAATCCAAGTCAGGTCTCAAGTCTTTGAGCTGGAGTCCAAGTCAAGTCTCAAGTCTTTGAGCTGGAATCAAAGTCAAGTCTCAAGTCTTTGAGCTGGAGTCCAAGTCAGCTCTCAATTATTTGAGCTGGAGTCCAAGTCAGGTCTCAAGTCTTTGAGCTGGAGTCCAAGTCAAGTCTCAAGTCTTTGAGCAAGAATCAAAGTCAGGTCTCAAGTCTTTGAGCTGGAATCAAAGTCAGGTCTCAAGTCTTTGAGCTGGAGTCCAAGTCAAGTCTCAAGTCTTTGAGCAAGAATCAAAGTCAGGTCTCAAGTCTTTGAGCAAGAATCAAAGTCAGGTCTCAAGTCTTTGAGCCGGAGTCAAAGTCAAGTCTCAAGTCGTTGAGCAAGAATCAAAGTCAGGTGTCAAGTCGTTGAGCCGGAGTCAAAGTCAAGTCTCAAGTCTTTTTAGCTGGAGTCCAAGTCAAGTCTCAAGTCTTTGAGCTGGAGTCCAAGTCAGGTCTCAAGTCTTTGAGCAATAATCAAAGTCAGGTCTCAAGTCTTTGAGCTGGCGTCCAAGTCAAGTCTCAAGTCTTTGAGCTGGAGTCCAAGTCAGGTCTCAAGTCTTTGAGCAATAATCAAAGTCAGGTCTCAAGTCTTTGAGCTGGAATCCAAGTCAAGTCTCAAGTGTTTGAGCTGGAGTCCAAGTCAGGTCTCAAGTCTTTGAGCTGGAATCAAAGTCAGGTCTCAAGTCTTTGAGCTGGAATCCAAGTCAGGTCTCAAGTCTTTGAGCTGGAGTCCAAGTCAGGTCTCAAGTCTTTGAGCTGGAATCCAAGTCAGGTCTCAAGTCTTTGAGCTGGAGTCCAAGTCAAGTCTCAAGTCTTTGAGCTGGAATCAAAGTCAAGTCTCAAGTCTTTGAGCTGGAGTCCAAGTCAGCTCTCAATTATTTGAGCTGGAGTCCAAGTCAGGTCTCAAGTCTTTGAGCTGGCGTCCAAGTCAAGTCTCAAGTCGTTGAGCAAGAATCAAAGTCAGGTGTCAAGTCTTTGAGCCGGAGTCCAAGTCAAGTCTCAAGTCTTTTTAGCTGGAGTCCAAGTCAAGTCTCAAGTCTTTGAGCTGGAGTCCAAGTCAGGTCTCAAGTCTTTGAGCAATAATCAAAGTCAGGTCTCAAGTCTTTGAGCTGGAGTCCAAGTCAGGTCTCAAGTCTTTGAGCTGGAATCAAAGTCAGGTCTCAAGTCTTTGAGCTGGAGTCCAAGTCAGTTCTCAAGTCTTTGAGCTGGAATCCAAGTCAGGTCTCAAGTCTTTGAGCTGGAGTCCAAGTCAGGTCTCAAGTCTTTGAGCTGGCGTCCAAGTCAAGTCTCAAGTCTTTGAGCTGGAATCAAAGTCAGGTCTCAAGTCTTTGAGCTGGCGTCCAAGTCAAGTCTCAAGTCTTTGAGCTGGAATCAAAGTCAGGTCTCATGTCTTTGAGCTGGAATCAAAGTCAGGTCTCAAGTCTTTGAGCTGGAGTCCAAGTCAAGTCTCAAGTCTTTGAGCAAGAATCAAAGTCAGGTCTCAAGTCTTTGAGCTGGAGTCCAAGTCAGGTCTCAAGTCTTTGAGCTGGAGTCCAAGTCAGGTCTCAAGTCTGTGAGCTGGAATCAAAGTCAGGTCTCAAGTCTTTGAGCTGGAGTCCAAGTCAAGTCTCAAGTCTTTGAGCAATAATCAAAGTCAGGTCTCAAGTCTTTGAGCTGGAGTCCAAGTCAGGTCTCAAGTCTTTGAGCTGGAGTCCAAGTCAGCTCTCAATTATTTGAGCTGGAGTCCAAGTCAGGTCTCAAGTCTTTGAGCTGGAGTCCAAGTCAAGTCTCAAGTCTTTGAGCAAGAATCAAAGTCAGGTCTCAAGTCTTTGAGCTGGAATCAAAGTCAGGTCTCAAGTCTTTGAGCTGGAGTCCAAGTCAAGTCTCAAGTCTTTGAGCAAGAATCAAAGTCAGGTCTCAAGTCTTTGAGCAAGAATCAAAGTCAGGTCTCAAGTCTTTGAGCCGGAGTCAAAGTCAAGTCTCAAGTCGTTGAGCAAGAATCAAAGTCAGGTGTCAAGTCGTTGAGCCGGAGTCAAAGTCAAGTCTCAAGTCTTTTTAGCTGGAGTCCAAGTCAAGTCTCAAGTCTTTGAGCTGGAGTCCAAGTCAGGTCTCAAGTCTTTGAGCAATAATCAAAGTCAGGTCTCAAGTCTTTGAGCTGGCGTCCAAGTCAAGTCTCAAGTCTTTGAGCTGGAGTCCAAGTCAGGTCTCAAGTCTTTGAGCAATAATCAAAGTCAGGTCTCAAGTCTTTGAGCTGGAATCCAAGTCAAGTCTCAAGTGTTTGAGCTGGAGTCCAAGTCAGGTCTCAAGTCTTTGAGCTGGAATCAAAGTCAGGTCTCAAGTCTTTGAGCTGGAATCCAAGTCAGGTCTCAAGTCTTTGAGCTGGAGTCCAAGTCAGGTCTCAAGTCTTTGAGCTGGAATCCAAGTCAGGTCTCAAGTCTTTGAGCTGGAGTCCAAGTCAAGTCTCAAGTCTTTGAGCTGGAATCAAAGTCAAGTCTCAAGTCTTTGAGCTGGAGTCCAAGTCAGCTCTCAATTATTTGAGCTGGAGTCCAAGTCAGGTCTCAAGTCTTTGAGCTGGCGTCCAAGTCAAGTCTCAAGTCGTTGAGCAAGAATCAAAGTCAGGTGTCAAGTCTTTGAGCCGGAGTCCAAGTCAAGTCTCAAGTCTTTTTAGCTGGAGTCCAAGTCAAGTCTCAAGTCTTTGAGCTGGAGTCCAAGTCAGGTCTCAAGTCTTTGAGCAATAATCAAAGTCAGGTCTCAAGTCTTTGAGCTGGAGTCCAAGTCAGGTCTCAAGTCTTTGAGCTGGAATCAAAGTCAGGTCTCAAGTCTTTGAGCTGGAGTCCAAGTCAGTTCTCAAGTCTTTGAGCTGGAATCCAAGTCAGGTCTCAAGTCTTTGAGCTGGAGTCCAAGTCAGGTCTCAAGTCTTTGAGCTGGCGTCCAAGTCAAGTCTCAAGTCTTTGAGCTGGAATCAAAGTCAGGTCTCAAGTCTTTGAGCTGGCGTCCAAGTCAAGTCTCAAGTCTTTGAGCTGGAATCAAAGTCAGGTCTCATGTCTTTGAGCTGGAATCAAAGTCAGGTCTCAAGTCTTTGAGCTGGAGTCCAAGTCAAGTCTCAAGTCTTTGAGCAAGAATCAAAGTCAGGTCTCAAGTCTTTGAGCTGGAGTCCAAGTCAGGTCTCAAGTCTTTGAGCTGGAGTCCAAGTCAGGTCTCAAGTCTTTGAGCTGGAATCAAAGTCAGGTCTCAAGTCTTTGAGCTGGAGTCCAAGTCAAGTCTCAAGTCTTTGAGCAATAATCAAAGTCAGGTCTCAAGTCTTTGAGCTGGAGTCCAAGTCAGGTCTCAAGTCTTTGAGCTGGAGTCCAAGTCAGGTCTCAAGTCTTTGAGCTGGTGTCCAAGTCAAGTCTCAAGTCTTTGAGCTGGAATCAAAGTCAGGTCTCAAGTCTTTGAGCTGGAATCAAAGTCAGGTCTCAAGTCTTTGAGCTGGAATCCAAGTCAGGTCTCAAGTCTTTGAGCTGGAGTCCAAGTCAGTTCTCAAGTCTTTGAGCTGGAAATCCAAGTCAGGTCTCAAGTCTTTGAGCTGGAGTCCAAGTCAGGTCTCAAGTCTTTGAGCTGGCGTCCAAGTCATGTCTCAAGTCTTTGAGCTGGAATCAAAGTCAGGTCTCAAGTCTTTGAGCTGGCGTCCAAGTCAAGTCTCAAGTCTTTGAGCTGGAATCAAAGTCAGGTCTCAAGTCTTTGAGCTGGAATCAAAGTCAGGTCTCAAGTCTTTGAGCTGGAGTCCAAGTCAGGTCTCAAGTCTTTGAGCTGGAATCAAAGTCAGGTCTCAAGTCTTTGCGCTGGAATCCAAGTCAGGTCTCAAGTCTTTGAGCTGGAGTCAAAGTCAGGTCTCAAGTCTTTGAGCTGGAATCCAAGTCAGGTCTCAAGTCTTTGAGCCGGAGTCAAAGTCAAGTCTCAAGTCTTTGAGCTGGAGTCCAAGTCAGGTCTCAAGTCTTTGAGCAATAATCAAAGTCAGGTCTCAAGTCTTTGAGCAGGAGTCCAAGTCAAGTCTCAAGTCTTTGAGCTGGAGTCCAAGTCAGGTCTCAAGTCTTTGAGCAATAACCAAAGTCAGGTCTCAAGTCTTTGAGCTGGAATCCAAGTCAAGTCTCAAGTCTTTGAGCTGGAGTCCAAGTCAGGTCTCAAGTCTTTGAGCTGGAATCCAAGTCAGGTCTCAAGTCTTTGAGCTGGAGTCCAAGTCAGGTCTCAAGTCTTTGAGCTGGAATCCAAGTCAGGTCTCAAGTCTTTGAGCTGGAGTCCAAGTCAAGTCTCAAGTCTTTGAGCTGGAATCAAAGTCAAGTCTCAAGTCTTTGAGCTGGAGTCCAAGTCAGCTCTCAATTATTTGAGCTGGAGTCCAAGTCAGGTCTCAAGTCTTTGAGCTGGTGTCCAAGTCAAGTCTCAAGTCTTTGAGCTGGAGTCCAAGTCAGGTCTCAAGTCTTTGAGCTGGAATCCAAGTCAGGTCTCAAGTCTTTGAGCCGGAGTCAAAGTCAAGTCTCAAGTCTTTGAGCTGGAGTCCAAGTCAGGTCTCAAGTCTTTGAGCATTAATCAAAGTCAGGTCTCAAGTCTTTGAGCAGGAGTCCAAGTCAAGTCTCAAGTCTTTGAGCTGGAGTCCAAGTCAGGTCTCAAGTCTTTGAGCAATAACCAAAGTCAGGTCTCAAGTCTTTGAGCTGGAATCCAAGTCAAGTCTCAAGTCTTTGAGCTGGAGTCCAAGTCAGGTCTCAAGTCTTTGAGCTGGAATCCAAGTCAGGTCTCAAGTCTTTGAGCTGGAGTCCAAGTCAGGTCTCAAGTCTTTGAGCTGGAATCCAAGTCAGGTCTCAAGTCTTTGAGCTGGAGTCCAAGTCAAGTCTCAAGTCTTTGAGCTGGAATCAAAGTCAAGTCTCAAGTCTTTGAGCTGGAGTCCAAGTCAGCTCTCAATTATTTGAGCTGGAGTCCAAGTCAGGTCTCAAGTCTTTGAGCTGGAGTCCAAGTCAAGTCTCAAGTCTTTGAGCAAGAATCAAAGTCAGGTCTCAAGTCTTTGAGCTGGAATCAAAGTCAGGTCTCAAGTCTTTGAGCTGGAGTCCAAGTCAAGTCTCAAGTCTTTGAGCAAGAATCAAAGTCAGGTCTCAAGTCTTTGAGCAAGAATCAAAGTCAGGTCTCAAGTCTTTGAGCCGGAGTCAAAGTCAAGTCTCAAGTCGTTGAGCAAGAATCAAAGTCAGGTGTCAAGTCGTTGAGCCGGAGTCAAAGTCAAGTCTCAAGTCTTTTTAGCTGGAGTCCAAGTCAAGTCTCAAGTCTTTGAGCTGGAGTCCAAGTCAGGTCTCAAGTCTTTGAGCAATAATCAAAGTCAGGTCTCAAGTCTTTGAGCTGGCGTCCAAGTCAAGTCTCAAGTCTTTGAGCTGGAGTCCAAGTCAGGTCTCAAGTCTTTGAGCAATAATCAAAGTCAGGTCTCAAGTCTTTGAGCTGGAATCCAAGTCAGGTCTCAAGTGTTTGAGCTGGAGTCCAAGTCAGGTCTCAAGTCTTTGAGCTGGAATCAAAGTCAGGTCTCAAGTCTTTGAGCTGGAATCCAAGTCAGGTCTCAAGTCTTTGAGCTGGAGTCCAAGTCAGGTCTCAAGTCTTTGAGCTGGAATCCAAGTCAGGTCTCAAGTCTTTGAGCTGGAGTCCAAGTCAAGTCTCAAGTCTTTGAGCTGGAATCAAAGTCAAGTCTCAAGTCTTTGAGCTGGAGTCCAAGTCAGCTCTCAATTATTTGAGCTGGAGTCCAAGTCAGGTCTCAAGTCTTTGAGCTGGCGTCCAAGTCAAGTCTCAAGTCGTTGAGCAAGAATCAAAGTCAGGTGTCAAGTCTTTGAGCCGGAGTCCAAGTCAAGTCTCAAGTCTTTTTAGCTGGAGTCCAAGTCAAGTCTCAAGTCTTTGAGCTGGAGTCCAAGTCAGGTCTCAAGTCTTTGAGCAATAATCAAAGTCAGGTCTCAAGTCTTTGAGCTGGAGTCCAAGTCAGGTCTCAAGTCTTTGAGCTGGAATCAAAGTCAGGTCTCAAGTCTTTGAGCTGGCGTCCAAGTCAAGTCTCAAGTCTTTGAGCTGGAATCAAAGTCAGGTCTCATGTCTTTGAGCTGGAATCAAAGTCAGGTCTCAAGTCTTTGAGCTGGAGTCCAAGTCAAGTCTCAAGTCTTTGAGCAAGAATCAAAGTCAGGTCTCAAGTCTTTGAGCTGGAGTCCAAGTCAGGTCTCAAGTCTTTGAGCTGGAGTCCAAGTCAGGTCTCAAGTCTTTGAGCTGGAATCAAAGTCAGGTCTCAAGTCTTTGAGCTGGAGTCCAAGTCAAGTCTCAAGTCTTTGAGCAATAATCAAAGTCAGGTCTCAAGTCTTTGAGCTGGAGTCCAAGTCAGGTCTCAAGTCTTTGAGCTGGAGTCCAAGTCAGGTCTCAAGTCTTTGAGCTGGTGTCCAAGTCAAGTCTCAAGTCTTTGAGCTGGAATCAAAGTCAGGTCTCAAGTCTTTGAGCTGGAATCAAAGTCAGGTCTCAAGTCTTTGAGCTGGAATCCAAGTCAGGTCTCAAGTCTTTGAGCTGGAGTCCAAGTCAGTTCTCAAGTCTTTGAGCTGGAAATCCAAGTCAGGTCTCAAGTCTTTGAGCTGGAGTCCAAGTCAGGTCTCAAGTCTTTGAGCTGGCGTCCAAGTCAAGTCTCAAGTCTTTGAGCTGGAATCAAAGTCAGGTCTCAAGTCTTTGAGCTGGCGTCCAAGTCAAGTCTCAAGTCTTTGAGCTGGAATCAAAGTCAGGTCTCAAGTCTTTGAGCTGGAATCAAAGTCAGGTCTCAAGTCTTTGAGCTGGAGTCCAAGTCAGGTCTCAAGTCTTTGAGCTGGAATCAAAGTCAGGTCTCAAGTCTTTGCGCTGGAATCCAAGTCAGGTCTCAAGTCTTTGAGCTGGAGTCCAAGTCAGGTCTCAAGTCTTTGAGCTGGAATCCAAGTCAGGTCTCAAGTCTTTGAGCCGGAGTCAAAGTCAAGTCTCAAGTCTTTGAGCTGGAGTCCAAGTCAGGTCTCAAGTCTTTGAGCAATAATCAAAGTCAGGTCTCAAGTCTTTGAGCAGGAGTCCAAGTCAAGTCTCAAGTCTTTGAGCTGGAGTCCAAGTCAGGTCTCAAGTCTTTGAGCTATAACCAAAGTCAGGTCTCAAGTCTTTGAGCTGGAATCCAAGTCAAGTCTCAAGTCTTTGAGCTGGAGTCCAAGTCAGGTCTCAAGTCTTTGAGCTGGAATCCAAGTCAGGTCTCAAGTCTTTGAGCTGGAGTCCAAGTCAGGTCTCAAGTCTTTGAGCTGGAATCCAAGTCAGGTCTCAAGTCTTTGAGCTGGAGTCCAAGTCAAGTCTCAAGTCTTTGAGCTGGAATCAAAGTCAAGTCTCAAGTCTTTGAGCTGGAGTCCAAGTCAGCTCTCAATTATTTGAGCTGGAGTCCAAGTCAGGTCTCAAGTCTTTGAGCTGGAGTCCAAGTCAAGTCTCAAGTCTTTGAGCAAGAATCAAAGTCAGGTCTCAAGTCTTTGAGCTGGAATCAAAGTCAGGTCTCAAGTCTTTGAGCTGGAGTCCAAGTCAAGTCTCAAGTCTTTGAGCAAGAATCAAAGTCAGGTCTCAAGTCTTTGAGCAAGAATCAAAGTCAGGTCTCAAGTCTTTGAGCCGGAGTCAAAGTCAAGTCTCAAGTCGTTGAGCAAGAATCAAAGTCAGGTGTCAAGTCGTTGAGCCGGAGTCAAAGTCAAGTCTCAAGTCTTTTTAGCTGGAGTCCAAGTCAAGTCTCAAGTCTTTGAGCTGGAGTCCAAGTCAGGTCTCAAGTCTTTGAGCAATAATCAAAGTCAGGTCTCAAGTCTTTGAGCTGGCGTCCAAGTCAAGTCTCAAGTCTTTGAGCTGGAGTCCAAGTCAGGTCTCAAGTCTTTGAGCAATAATCAAAGTCAGGTCTCAAGTCTTTGAGCTGGAATCCAAGTCAAGTCTCAAGTGTTTGAGCTGGAGTCCAAGTCAGGTCTCAAGTCTTTGAGCTGGAATCAAAGTCAGGTCTCAAGTCTTTGAGCTGGAATCCAAGTCAGGTCTCAAGTCTTTGAGCTGGAGTCCAAGTCAGGTCTCAAGTCTTTGAGCTGGAATCCAAGTCAGGTCTCAAGTCTTTGAGCTGGAGTCCAAGTCAAGTCTCAAGTCTTTGAGCTGGAATCAAAGTCAAGTCTCAAGTCTTTGAGCTGGAGTCCAAGTCAGCTCTCAATTATTTGAGCTGGAGTCCAAGTCAGGTCTCAAGTCTTTGAGCTGGAGTCCAAGTCAAGTCTCAAGTCTTTGAGCAAGAATCAAAGTCAGGTCTCAAGTCTTTGAGCTGGAATCAAAGTCAGGTCTCAAGTCTTTGAGCTGGCGTCCAAGTCAAGTCTCAAGTCGTTGAGCAAGAATCAAAGTCAGGTGTCAAGTCTTTGAGCCGGAGTCCAAGTCAAGTCTCAAGTCTTTTTAGCTGGAGTCCAAGTCAAGTCTCAAGTCTTTGAGCTGGAGTCCAAGTCAGGTCTCAAGTCTTTGAGCAATAATCAAAGTCAGGTCTCAAGTCTTTGAGCTGGAGTCCAAGTCAGGTCTCAAGTCTTTGAGCTGGAATCAAAGTCAGGTCTCAAGTCTTTGAGCTGGAGTCCAAGTCAGTTCTCAAGTCTTTGAGCTGGAATCCAAGTCAGGTCTCAAGTCTTTGAGCTGGAGTCCAAGTCAGGTCTCAAGTCTTTGAGCTGGCGTCCAAGTCAAGTCTCAAGTCTTTGAGCTGGAATCAAAGTCAGGTCTCAAGTCTTTGAGCTGGCGTCCAAGTCAAGTCTCAAGTCTTTGAGCTGGAATCAAAGTCAGGTCTCATGTCTTTGAGCTGGAATCAAAGTCAGGTCTCAAGTCTTTGAGCTGGAGTCCAAGTCAAGTCTCAAGTCTTTGAGCAAGAATCAAAGTCAGGTCTCAAGTCTTTGAGCTGGAGTCCAAGTCAGGTCTCAAGTCTTTGAGCTGGAGTCCAAGTCAGGTCTCAAGTCTTTGAGCTGGAATCAAAGTCAGGTCTCAAGTCTTTGAGCTGGAGTCCAAGTCAAGTCTCAAGTCTTTGAGCAATAATCAAAGTCAGGTCTCAAGTCTTTGAGCTGGAGTCCAAGTCAGGTCTCAAGTCTTTGAGCTGGAGTCCAAGTCAGGTCTCAAGTCTTTGAGCTGGAATCAAAGTCAGGTCTCAAGTCTTTGAGCTGGAGTCCAAGTCAAGTCTCAAGTCTTTGAGCTGGAATCAAAGTCAGGTCTCAAGTCTTTGAGCTGGAGTCCAAGTCAAGTCTCAAGTCTTTGAGCTGGAATCCAAGTCAGGTCTCAAGTCTTTGAGCTGGAATCAAAGTCAGGTCTCAAGTCTTTGAGCTGGAATCCAAGTCAGGTCTCAAGTCTTTGAGCTGGAATCCAAGTCAGGTCTCAAGTCTTTGAGCTGGAGTCCAAGTCAGGTCTCAAGTCTTTGAGTTGGAATCAAAGTCAGGTCTCAAGTCTTTGAGCTGGAATCCAAGTCAGGTCTCAAGTCTTTGAGCTGGAATCAAAGTCAGGTCTCAAGTCTTTGAGCTGGAGTCCAAGTCAAGTCTCAAGTCTTTGAGCTGGAATCCAAGTCAAGTCTCAAGTCTTTGAGCTGGAGTCCAAGTCAGGTCTCAAGTCTTTGAGCTGGAGTCCAAGTCAGGTCTCAAGTCTTTGAGCTGGAATCCAAGTCAGGTCTCAAGTCTTTGAGCTGGAATCAAAAACAGGTCTCAAGTCTTTGAGCTGGAATCCAAGTCAGGTCTCAAGTCTTTGAGCTGGAATCCAAGTCAGGTCTCAAGTCTTTGAGCTGGAGTCCAAGTCAGGTCTCAAGTCTTTGAGCTGGAGTCCAAGTCAAGTCTCAAGTCTTTTAGCTAGTCTCAAGACAATTCAAAGCATGTGCTTTATTATCATCACTTATTTATCTATAAGCATACAACAGTTTCAGTGTTAGTGTTGTCACCATCTTGGAATTTCTAACTTTTGAAATATCTTAACATGTGTATGTAACATTTGTAAAATGTGTTTGATACCACTGGGAAAAATTGAAAAAAAGCATTAAAGGCAAATAATCTTGAACTATTATTAAAAGATAAATAGAATAGTGCCAAGTTAATCTGGTGCACTTTGCAAGCAATATTAAAAGGCTAAATCTATGAAGAATTTGGTGCGGTTGTATAGATATGAACACTGGCAGCTGGCCAATAAAGGGCCAAATTGTAATTATAATATTAATAAATTATACAAATTGTCAATATTTTTGTTTTATATATATGGAATATATCCAGTAATATTTGTAAAATAGGATATCTGTGCAAAATATATGCTTTTCCTGCACATCCTCTCTGCGTGTCTCAGCTGCTCTGGGGCCGAATCGTTTTGGCCCAGAAGAGACGGGTCTAAGAAGCAGTTTAGCTGATTAAAGATATGAATGAGTGATATACAATTTAGCCAATCAGCATCCTGAAGGGTTGCAAAATTCCGGGAATATTCAAAGTTGGAAACTTTCCACGGGAATTAACTGGAATAAATGGGAATATACGGGAATTAACAGGAATAAACTGGAAATGTTGGGGTAATTTAACTGTATATTCCTTGTCATAAGCAGACATGCATGCAAACATTTATAATACACCTTTTAAAAATGACATTTTTGACTTTTTTCACATTTTGTAGAGTAGAACTTTATTCTTTCATCAAACAACAAAAACATGAGCGTTGAATAAAAAAGGTGTATTCCCTTTGATCACCCCCCCCCCCCCCCGAACACCATTTTTTTTTGTGTGTTTTTCCCTGAATCCTTTCAGGTCTAAATGTTCCTGGACCTCATCAACGTCCTCCTCACTACTGTAAAAAGTTAGTCTACTGTCTACAAATAAACTTGGTATTAAAATGAACATAGCTTCAGTTTACCAAGTAATCAATATGCTAGGTAATGACAAACAGTGTTGGGAAAGTTCACTTTCTACATGAACTAGTTCAGTTCATAGTTCATAATTCAAAATGTTGAACTAAGTTAACAGCTCCAAAAAATGAACTAGTTCAGTTATTTTTTTCAATATGTTGCAGCTATAATTTAAATCTCTATCTGTCTGCAATACCGCTCTTGGCCTCTACGCCACTCGGCGCTCTCTCTAGATTCAGCTTTGGGCCAAAGTCGTCTAGTCCAGAGCTGCGAGCCCTCGTCAGGCGCCTTTTTAACCACATGACAACGGCCAGCGCATGCACTTCTCTTTCAAGAAGACCCGACCCGCTAAAATCTCTCTTCCAAGACCCGTTTGAGAGAATAACTTTGGCGGAGAAACTACATGTAAAACAGCTGGTTTATAGGGGCATCTTAATATATAAACATGTTCTTAGATTTTATACATATATATGTGATTTATATTATACGATATTTATATTTTATTAGAATATATTTATGATGTTTATATTGTATACTTATATTATACAGTATTTATATATCATATTATACTGAATATTATTATATGATATACATATATATATTAATATACTGAATTGTATGAATAAGATGTCCTTATTATGTCAGTGTTGGAATAAATTTTCAATATTTAAAATCAAAGTAGAAATGTGTGTTTGATACTTTTTTTGCATTGAATCATTCTGGGAAGTTTACTAAAATTGATTGGATGGCCCTACCAAAACAAATTCCACCAGCCGCTGTGTGGGCCCTGCAGTGGTGTGTGTGTGAGTGTGTGCATCAGCTGGCTGTCAGAAAGAAGAGAAAGAGAGAAAGAACAGCTGGTCCCAATGTCTCCATAGTGCATGAAAAAGATGTACTAATGTAATGATGGAGGACTTTCACGCGTCCAAATCTCAAGTCTCACTCGAGTTTCAGGTCAAGTGTGCGCGACTTAAGATTGAGTTGGGTTTATGTGACAGACTCTCATCCTCTTCTGTCTCTGGTACGTAAGGATATCCTTTTCATCCTTATAAGGCATCACAAGACCATCTTTCTCCCCCAGACGTTTCCGTCAGAAGTCAGGGCCTTCCTCTCGTGAACTCATCTGCTTGTGGAACTAACGAGGGAGGGAGTGTAAGTTCAGGCGGACATAGACGATTGTCTTTTACGAACCCTGATGCTTTCGGTATTGATTGCAGAGGTTGTAGAAAATCAGACTTACGAGACCCCCGTAGAACTTAGGTGGGGGAGAAAAGGTCCATCGAGAGCTATTCAGAACTAATTATTGCCGGTAGGTAAAAATGTGATGCAGAAACAACGCTGAGAGCCAATTGGGCGTTCTAAGATTATATGCTCGGGAAAACGATAACTTATGGGCAGGGCAGGAGAGCAATCATAAATGTGTGACGAGAAGAGGAGAGATGGAGGTGTGGTCAGCTAAAATCTTCTTCGATGGTCAAAACCTTGCATCATCAACATACTCTCTTCTCTATCGTTCCCAAATGAATCTGACTGTTGGACCTTTGTCATAGTGGACATGTTGATTGCTTTCGACATCACAGGGAAGGCACAGGTGGAACTAACATGGTTCCAATCCTTCCAATTATTGAAATATATGCAGACAAGTCAAGTCAAAGTCTTCCGTTCAGTCAAGTGCACCCCCCCATGAAACAGTTATGCAAAAGCCCCAATGCCCAATGGGTTCACGGGTGAAGAAGGGATCGTACAGAAGTGCTCACTCTTTTCAGAAAATCAATTTCAAGAAAAGGGTGCACATTAGGGCTGCAACAACAATTCGATAAAATCGATAAAAATCCATCCATCCATCCATTATCACCCGCTTATCCGGAGTCGGGTCGCGGTGGCAGCAGGTTCAGCAGGCCGACCCAGGCTTCCCTCTCACCCGCAGCACTTTCCAGCTCATTCTGGGGGATCCCGAGGCGTTCCAAGGCCAGCCGGGAGATATAATCCCTCCAGCGTGTCCTCGGTCTTCCCCGGGGCCTCCTACCAGTTGGACGTGCCCGGAAAACCTCTAATGGGAGGCGTCCAGGAGGCATCCTGACTAGATGAACCACCTCAGCTGACTCCTTTGGACACCAAGGAGCAGCGACTCGACTCCAAGCTCCCCCCTGATGTCCGAGCTCCTTACCCTATCTCTAAGGCTGAGCCCGGCCACCCTACGGAGGAAGCTCATTTCGGCCGCTTGTATCCGATAAAAATCGACTATTAAAATAGTTGGCAACGAATTGCATTATCGATTATTACGCCACCCAATAAGACGCGGAGATGTTTGAGTATAAAAAAAAAAAAAGTTGAGTTGAGCGCGGAGCGGAGCAAAAAAAAAAAGCCGGTAGAGCAAAGACCCGTAACGTTGTGCGAGAACTAATGGTTTATTTCCCCCGTGGTGAACGGCAGAAATAATAACTGTTTCTACGGAGACAAGCCACACGCCCACCCAAACACCAGGGCGTTAGATGTTCCAACGTTTATGGGATGTCCACAACAAGTATAAAGCAGAACTAGTGGTTATTTATTCCGTGGTGAACGGCAGAAATAACTGTTTTTACGGAGACAAGCCAGGGAGACAAGCCACGCCCCCTGTTCCTGCGGTTTATAGACAAGTGCGTCTTATTTATGTACAATTTCTTTTTTCTTTTAAAAATTAGCAGGTGCGGCCTATAGATAGGTGCGCTCTAGAGTCCGGAATTTACGGTACCTGTTACCTGTGCATTTTCTGGCACAGTTCTGTTGAATAAAGGGTTGGAAATTAATGCTTTTTTGTTTTTTGATCCGATTCATCTATTAATCGAACAAATAATTATTAAAATAATCGTTAGTTGCAGCCCTAGTGCACATTGCTCTATACAAGCGCTGAAGAGAGAATAATATATCTGTGTTTGTAGATGACAAATAAATAAATGGACTAAACTTTGTCCTACCTAACCACAGTATTTAACATTTCCTCAAATCTGGATTATCTAATATAGTCTCTGGCTAACTTTTGGTCAAAAGGGTCATCTAGTGTTTTAACTGTGTTTTAACTCTGCTGGATGAGCAAGCTACGGTACCTCACACAATGGAGGCAACCTGGGATGCCCCCATGCAATTCACAACGCCGGTCCATTCAGAGTGTTTTACAACTCTGAATACTGCCGATTCCAAACAGTCTGACTCACTAACCGCCATTCGACCCCTTGTGCTGAACACAACCCCTTTTCAGTTTGACTGCCATTATCAGAACAAAAAGTGTAAAAGGAATAATAGGAATTTCCTGGACAACTGACTTTTTTTCTTCATGTCACTTGTCCACTCTTCTCAGTGCACTGTAAAATGTAATTGCTGACCTTACTTAAAAAAAATAGTGAGCTTAACTCATGTCTGCTTACTTTGTTGACCATACTTAAAGAAACTTGGTAAAGAACACTTTCTGGTGAGTAAAGTTATTAAACTTATCATCTTAAGTAACCTTTACTTAAAAAAAACGAGTGAGGAGGACCCATTTGCAAAGCTCGGAGAAACTCGGCCGCACTCGGCAGCGTTCGACTCGAATACGCATGAGCAGTCGACCACTGAAGACGTTCTTTGTGAGGCGGAATGACGAAGCGGGAAGAAAGCGCCATTGTGTCAACTTATTTTAAGGTAAGTTTAAAGCTTGATAATAAAACGCTACCGTTCATCTATTTAGCAAACGTCATCGTCTCTTCGCCATATTCTTCATATGTGAATTATTGGTTGGATGTTAACTTTGCGTCTTCTATTTCGAAAGCTAACGTTAGCTAGCTTTTAAGCTAGCTAACGTCAAGTCCACCGTGTGTAACCCCTCTAGAAGAGCTTTAGTGTAAATATAACCACAACTTGTTTCAGCAAACTTAGCGTGCTTATTAGCGGGTGCAATGATGATTGTCAATCTTTCAGGGCCACTCTTGAATTCGGTAAGCATGTTTTTTTTTTATTGTCGTGTAGCTACATGGGTTAACGGTGGAAGGGACCTCGCCGGGAAACGAGTCAAAATTCTAAACCAGTTTATCCTTTTACCAATTTAAAAGTAACGTACTTATCATATAACGTCACGTTAAGCATTTTTTTAATGGCAGACAGGATGTTAGTGGGTATTAATAACCGTGGCTGTGTTACTCGTGTTCCCTGAACGCACCATTACGGGAGTCGCACAACGTTACTGTCATTGAATGAAGATGAAACGTAATGTTAAGTTGAACGAGGAGTAATTCAACAACAACCGTATGACGGCGGACCTCTCGGCCACAGCGAGTGGCACCGTGTCCCAACAGCAAGCGGTACTCCACGTTTTGTATTGTGTAGGTAATATGTCTAAATCTTAAATTATCATACTCTTTCCTTTAGATTCTGGCTGAGTTCTGTCGCTTATCAAGCAAAAATCTGCAAGCAGAGTTCTTCAAAGAACTCGACAAATGCACTCCTCCTCTCTTCCTGGAGATGTCCAAGTCCAAGGAGGGAAGTGTCAGCCACAAACTTAATGAATATCTGCACAAGTCACACCAGGGGTAAGTTTCTCAAGCAAAGTCATTTTTCTTTATGTGGTTACTAAAGTAGTACCATTGCATGCAGAGCTGTCAATTGATTGTCCTTTAACACTTAGGAAGTGTGTGTGTGTTTGAGATATTGGTTTGAGTACAGATGTGACTGGGAAGCGAACAGCAGTCCTCCGTGGCCTTCCTGTCATCCTTGGAGATGAGAACGCACACTTCTTCAAGACAGGCTTTGGAAGTAGACTTTACTCAACATTATTTAACTGCCCAATCTATCTCTCTTGATTCACTGATCACTTATTCCTGATTGGGGCCCTTTTTGGTGGTACCTCATGTCTTTCCAGTCGGGTCCAGTTGCAGCTCTCAAGTCGCCCCATTCAAAACCCAAATGCCTTCAAGAATACAATAAAAAACTCATATCACAGTCAAACGGGTATCTGTACACGTTCACATGTCTGCATGATAGTAGAGGGCTTCTACTAATATCTCCTGTTACAAAACAACAACAACAAAAAGGATTTTCCCTTGTAACATCATCACCATTTCTTTATTGCTTATGCTTTTGGGCAATATGCTCGCTCTACTGCAACAGGAGGTTCAGGAGTAGAGTGCCAATATGATGCAGGTGTGACAGCTGAAAACAGTAGGTCACAAACCTGATCAGCCTCCTGTATTTGAGTTTTGGATGGCGTGAAGCTGCGACTTGACCTTACGGAAACACACCAAAGAGTCCTGATCAGGGCTAACGAGCTGTCATTTCTATTTCACTTAGTGTTTGATGCCACTGCATCAACCTGTTGTTCTCAGGCCCTTCTACATTATGTTGTATTTACATGTGTGCTATTATTGTTGTTCCATTCAAATATCATCCTTATATGTAAATACCCCAGTCCTTGTGAGAATCCATATTCTTTATTAGCTTTTGCAACCATTCAGTGAATCATATGATGAATGAATATATCATAGCTCTCACTCTGGAGGAGCATCTTCTTTTACTTGATGATCTAATAATATCAGAATGTAGCTTCGTCTTAGTGTCTGTGTCTCTTCAATGCTTCGGTTGATTTTGTGGAGCCTTGTTTTGCTGTGAGGCACAAATATAACCATTGTGTGTTCTACCATAGAAATGCAAAGTGACATTTGATATGTAATTGTGTTTTTTATGCTGATATTGTTGTTAGGGCTCTGGTGACCGTCTGGACACGTCCCACACCTCCATGGGGATCCTGACAGTGAATGCTGAAGACACTGTGGCCTCTCCTCACTCGCTGCACCTGGAGTACAGCTACTGCCATCGTTTAGGACAGAACAGTAGTGATGGGTGACCATGACCGTCTTCCACATGCCATGTGCCTCTTCGGACTTATTACAATATGGATTGTGGAGGTCCGTTCATACATTCTGTCATATTCATTGAAAGTGTTGTAACTCTGTAACGCTGTTTATCTGTACACATGACACCTATTGCTTCTGTCCATCTGTGCATGCTATGTGACATGTCGGGTTTTCTGTAGTGGAATTTTGCAAATGCCAAAACTGTGTTTATCATAGTCTGTGTTCCAAAACTTAATCTGGCAACACGTTGTTTGATCTTAAGAACAATGTGTGAGGACAAGAACTCAAAAATACATTTGTTTTTCTTATAAATAAACGTTGTCTTCCATTATAACTGTTCTCTATCTTTGTTTCAACAGCTTATAGTAGTTGTAGTTCAGCTTACTTGAGAATTTTAAGGCAATCGGTTTCCTGATTATTTCCTAGTAATGTGGAGGCTTGGACTAGTAAAGATAACTCTTTCTTATTAGTACTGCTTACTTAATATAACTTGGATCTTTAAGTTATCTGAACTGACTATTTATTGTCAACATAATTAAAGATTTTAAGTTAACTTCACTCATAACTTCACTCATATCTTTAAGTTGTCTGAATTTACATTTTGAAGTTAACCTAATTAATAATTTTGAGTTAACTATACTAATGTTCACTGCAATTACATGAGTTGCCTAAACTCAGTTTTTTTCAGTTTTAAGAACTTAAAATGATTGAGCTACTTTACTTAGAAATGTTGAGGCAATCGGTTTCCTCACGTTTTTTAAGTAAAGTCAACTTATTACATTTTACAGTGTGCTGATACTGGAAAGACTTTGCCACAATGCACAGCAACCCTAAGCTAAGCATGGTGTCCGTTAATGTATCCCGAAAGTAGCTCTATGAATAAACATCACACATGGCGTGGAACTCGAGTGGAAGGAGTAACAGGCTGTTCAGACGGAACTCGTAACGTCATATTTTAAGTGTCAAGCGACTCATTGTGCTCGCACGAGATGTGCCGTCACGCCAAGCGCGACGAAAACCGAGAGCTGCGAAGGCACCAACAGAAAACTCACTCCGACACCGAGAGTCTCGTGAACTAACGCTTTGAAACAGTTGGAAGAAGGTCAGAGACGGACTGTTCTCGTGAGCTGCACTCGAGACAGCAGCACAAAGAGCTAAAGCGTGGAGCAGATTAATCAACAGCTACTTCTACTGAATGTTTGTTTCATGCATTTGTCTTCACGGTAAACGCAGAGAATTACTGCTGGTCGAGTCTCCCCCCCCCTCTTTCATGATGAGACAGGCATCCCCGAGGTCAGCTATCGAGTTACACATGTATGAAGCATAACAGGACTGCCTGTTAGTTCTAGCTCTCAACACTTTATGGACACCACTTCCGTGAACAGACGTGTGTATTAAAATGGGAATCAGTATTTGAGGTATGGCTTTAGAACCGTGATGTCGTTCTACCCAAAAGTGAGATTTCCAGAGCGGACAAAACAGTGAAACTGCCACAGCGGTTACAGACTAGAACAAAAGCTGCCTCCTCTGTAGTGTGGCTGTTTAGCTTGAGTTGAGTTGGTTTCATTCTTGTAAGCTGCTGGCCGAGACAAACGCCCCCCACCCCCTAGCAGCCGGTCGCTGCAGGCAGTGCCTCCCATCGGCAGAGGGAGGAGGACAGAGGACAGGATGAAGGGCCAACACGACGATGCCCGTCCTTCATTCTTCAGAAAATTCACTCAGCACTGCGACGTCTGGGATGTCATTTATCTGCATTGACATTTTAGATCCCTTTCCAGTGAGAGACATTACTGTTGCAACATGTAGTTATTATAAATATAAATATATTCTAATCCTGTTCTTAGATGCATCTTGTTCTAAAATAATATATTGTTTAAAAATAAGTGTTGCATTATGAGACAATGACTGCACTACAGTAAGTTTAAAAAAGTGGTATTATGAAATATAAAGATTCATGAAATTCCAATAAAACTGAGAAAGTTTTGAAATTAAAACTTTTGATGGCATTTAAAATATAAATAGGATGGAAATAGCTATTTCAACAGAGCAGACAAAGTTAAATCTGGCAAATTGCTCAATTCATCGCCGAAATTATTCAAAAAAATAAAAAAGAACACATTGAGATATTTAAAAAAAACTGGGGGAACGGTTGGCACATCTTCCACGATACATTACTGAAACAATAACAGTTGAAATTAATGATTACATTCCTGATATTACGGTCACTGTTTTTTGAGCCTGTTCATAAAGTTATAAAACCCTTTGAATAGCAAAGCAGTGAAGGATGAGAATACAGCGTTCCATTATGATGAAGATATAGAAGATTGTATGAGAAGAATATTTCACAAAAAGGTGATGTGTAACTGATTCACCTCTCCAAGTTGAGTGGGAATGTAACAATGTAATCGTTTCCCAGCGGACACTCTGCCCACACTCCTCATCACCAGTTGGTCTCCTTGAATTAGAAGCACGCGGGGCTCTGGTCCTCTCCTCCTCGGCCCCCGGCGACAGCTCACAACTCCTCTCTCCGAGGCGGAAGACACGCCAACAAAATGAATATATATATATATATATATATATATATATATATATATATATATATATATATATATATATATATATATCTCTAAAATGTCTCTGCAGCGCACAGAACTTTATGACATCACGCGACCCCTTCCTCGTCTCCTCTCGGCTGTGAGCTGATTAGCGCGCGGCGTCGCGAGCGTTTCCTCCATAGCAACCCCGGGTCTCCAGCTATGCGCGTGCTCAGCCTCGAGAGAATCAAGGTCTCGCAGCAGCATGCGCTGTGGGGGATGTTGTGATGTCTGTGACATGGACAATGTCCCCCCCAGTATCTTCAGGTGATTATTCAACACCTCCGTGTTCAGAACCACTGCACCTTGTCTTTCTTCCCCAAATACATGGCTGCTAACCGGGCAGTGTATGGCGAGCGGTCGCGGCGTCCGTCACTCCAGAAACTTTAACACTGTATTGAAGGGGGGCAGCACACGGACGGAGGAGGAAGGGTTGGCCATGTTTCACGGGGCATTGCGCGACGGTACATGTGGGACACTAGCAGCGCCGCGACAAATTGCGAGAAATTTGAAGGAAGAACTGCGGCGTGAATCTCCCCGCGCTGCCGCTGCAGCTCCCGTTGAACGCCGCATGCGGCGGAGAGAAAGGGACGGTTCAAAGGGACCGGCGTGAGTCGTATTGATAAGCTGTCGAATCCCCCGAAGCCCAGCTTACCTTTGGCCGTGCAGCAGCAGCTCGTCACACCACCGCTGAACCGAGGCGCCGGCTGCTACATCCCCAAAAAGCACGTCCGTTTCTGGAAGCGATGCGACCACAACAGAGAGTCACTGCTGGAATGTGTGTGCGTGAATGTGTGTCTGCGTAAGCGCGTGCGTGTGCGCAAGTGCATGTGAATGTGGGGGCATCAAGTGGCTCAAGCCTGTGCTCCGTGATCTGCGGTTAGAAAGAATCACACCGGAAACCAGACCATTTAGCTCTAGAAAATAAAAACACACGTTTCTCTTTTGACATTAAGATTTTAAAAAACGTTTGGAATTGAATGATTGACAACTGGTTAACTAAGTACTAGGTACTCTTTTGAACATAAATACATAATGTGGCCTGTATATGAAATCAAATTTCTCCCATTTCTTTAATACTTTGACTAAGGTGAGGTTACGCAAGATCAAATCTCCAGATCGCGGACCAATATGTAGCTGTTGGATCATAGATAAAACACAATGGAGTGGGATGGTAACTAACCTTATGCACGCTGGTGCCCCTCAAACAGCCTGGGTACGGCACTGTTTTTTGTTCTTTTTTAAAAAATCATAGCATATTCTCATATATCCTCAAGCAAGATTGTCATCAAACCAAAGTTTTGCCCAAACAAGGACAGATTCAGCTGGGTAGGCCCTATTCGTCCCGTTCTGTATGGCCTTTTACTACCGGCTCCAGGTTTGCTGTGTCTATTAGTTTGTGGTTATTCTGTTTAACAGAAATGGACCACGTCAACGCATCATCGAGTAAAATTATGAAGGTATTAACTAGATTTGTACATCAACATTTGACAAAGGACTTTAACTACAAATGCAGGAGTCATCACAATAACCTCAACGTTTTAGCTGACGTTGTCTTTTAGTGGTGCACTTTACCAAAAATATTTGCAATGAAATCCAAATCTACGCAATGACCATCTGACCTTTGAGACGTCCTGTTAATTGGCACATTTGACAATTCAGCATTGGTCTAAAAAATTTTATTTTTGCAAATAGGGACTTTTGTTTTTGAAGCAAAAACGGAAGTAGAGTTGCATTTCTGCAGCGGTCTTCACTCTCAGCGACTCATCGACAGAGAGAGAGAGAGAGAGAGAGAGAGAGAGAGAGAGAGAGAGAGAGAGAGAGAGAGAGAGAGAGGCTGAAGGCGTGAGAGCGACGTTTTCTTCGACATGTGAGATGGAATCCTTTCAATTCATGTCAGCTCCTGCAAGTGTTCTGCTTCAGGGGAAATCACAATAATCTGTATATGAGGCTCATTGTTTCACAAATTAGGGTCAAATTAACCTAAAAAAAAAAACAACTCTATACTTTGCATTCATTATGTTGTACTGTAGTATTTTCTAAATCAGACTTTATCCCCCTAATAAAATGTGTGCTCCTGGAAGAGTGAACCAGTCTGTCACACAATAATGTCATTATAGCCTTTTTTTCTCTATTATCCTGGAAGTGCAGGATCGATGCTCCCCACACCTCTAGAGACTCTATCGATCAAATAGATCTGCAGGAGGTTATCAACGACTCTGTGTTCAAACATCTTCCATGTCAGATGTTCATCCTCATAGCTTTGTAATGTACCATCTCAATTGATGCAGCCGGGTTTACAAATATCACAATCACGGCATTGTGAAATTGGCGGATGTCTCCACATTGGACCGGTAAATGATCGACCGCCCAGAGGGTGGAGGTGAGGCACCTATCTATCCTATACCTCAATGTGAGGAGTCCAGAACTGCGAAGCTGCCAGCCCACATCGATGGTGTCTCTGTTGTACTTGAGAGCAGATTCCAAGGCGTTCGCGTCTCAGGCTCTGTCTCCCGCGTTGTCAGAAAAGGCATCAGAAACTACACTGTCTGTGACGACTCAGAACACATAGAATGACCACATTTGTGCGGTTTGGCAACCTGATTGAACCACAAACAGGAAAACAGAACAGAGGGGGACTAAGGCCATTTCCACTTCCTGTTGCTGGAGGAAGTCTTCCTTTATTCCCTCAGGAAAATGCCTACAGAGCTTCAGAGCTCAGACCAGCCGCCTCAGAGACATGTTTCACCCTCAGGCTGTTAGTTTACTGCCAGCACTGTCAAACGACGGACACACACTTTAATCAGCCTTATTGTGGAATATATTGTCATGATTTATTTCTCCTTCTCATATGTTTTGAGGGGCGAGAGAGTCAGGTCAGATGCATTTCATTGCATTTGAATGTTATAACTTATATGGAGCCTTTACCAGTTTGGAAACAATGATGACGTACATGAGTAGAGCGGAGAGCAATACATATCCAGCTATGTCGGCACAGTAACCACCACCGATGGTGAATGCATCTGAAGTAAGTGGATAGAATACATTAGCAAGTGGCACAATATTTAGTGGCCAATATACACCAGCGAGACATTATGACCACTGCAGGACTGTTGAGAGCGGCCGATCGCTTAGAAGTGAAGAAGAGTTTGGTTGTAACCAGGCGGCAAACTCCGGTTCTGCCGATTGAAGCCGGTGCTTCATGTCTTAAAGCTGCATTCTCTCTACTGTCAACCAGGAGGCGACTCCTCTGGTTGTATAGAAGTCTATGCTTCATGTCTTAAAGCTGCATTATCTCTACTGTCAACCAGGAGGCGACTCCTCTGGTTGTATAGAAGTCTATGCTTCATGTCTTAAAGCTGCATTCTCTCTTCTGTCAACCAGGAGGCGACTCCTCTGGTTGTATAGAAGTCTATGCTTCATGTCTTAAAGCTGCATTCTCTCTACTGTCAACCAGGAGGCGACTCCTCTGGTTGTATAGAAGTCAATGCTTCATGTCTTAAAGCTGCATTCTCTCTACTGTCAACCAGGAGGCGACTCCTCTGGTTGTATAGAAGTCTATGCTTCATGTGTTAAAGCTGCAATCTCTCTCCTGACCACCAGGGGGCGACTCCTCTGGTTGTATAGAAGTCTATGCTTCATGTCTTAAAGCTGCATTCTCTCTACTGTCAACCAGGAGGCGACTCCTCTGGTTGTATAGAAGTCTATGCTTCATGTCTTAAAGCTGCATTCTCTCTACTGTCAACCAGGAGGCGACTCCTCTGGTTGTATAGAAGTCTATGCTTCATGTCTTAAAGCTGCATTCTCTCTCCTGACCACCAGAGGGCGACTCCTCTGGTTGTATAGAAGTCTATGCTTCATGTCTTAAAGCTGCATTCTCTCTACTGTCAACCAGGAGGTGACTCCTCTGGTTGTATAGAAGTCTATACTTCATGTCTTAAAGCTGCATTTTCTCTCCTGACCACCAGGGGGCGACTCCTCTGGTTGTATAGAAGTCTATATAAATGACTCTATATTCTATCTTGATGTATTCCCTCAGTAAACATTGTAAACATGAGTTTATGGTCTCAATCTATTGCATCTGTCCATCCGGGGAGAGGGATCCTCCTCTGTTGCTCTCCTGAAGGTTTCTTCCCTTTTTTCCCTGTCAAATGTTATTTTTGGGGAGTTTTTCCTGATCCGATGTGAGGTCAAAGGTCAGGGATGTCGTATGTGTACAGATTGTAAAGCCCTCTGAGGGGAGTTTGTAATTTGTGATATTGGGCTATACAAAATAAACTGAATTGAATTGAATAAATTGAATCTCTAGTTTCAAGTCTTCTTCAATACTGTATGATGTTCATTTAGTAAATGATGGTCCATTTAGAGTCAGACAGACCATAAAGCAGCTCCACTTCATATACAGGCTATGGTCGTAACGTTACTATATCCAGCATACAGCAGCCAAAGAGAGCTGCCGCCTGTGAAGGACGCTACAGAGGACTCGAGAGACCCGATCCTGAAGCCCAGAATCTGTCGGCTCACTGCTGTTGCTTGTTCATTAGTTTATCAGTATCGGTAGCATATGAAACTCTACTTCCTGTGTACTTCCTCTTCAGAAGGAAACATTGTAGTAGTAAAGAAAATGTGTAATGATCCTGTTACAATTAGAAAATGAAGCATTGTTATTATTATATCTATCCAGCATCATATTAGAATTGGACAGACATTGAGTAGATTAAGCCTTTCGTAGTAATAATAACTTTAAAAAAGCTGTTACGTGAGCAACGTAGTAACTTTAGTCAGTGGTGGCTTTTGGTTCTTGGTGGGATACTAACATTGGTCTGGGTGAAAGTCCTGACTTATTGGACCAAATCTGATGGTGAGAGTTGATGATGAGAGAGATGATGATGAGAGTTGATGATGAGAGAGATGATGATGAGAGCTGATGATGAGAGCTGATGATGAGAAAGATGATAATGAGAGCTGATGATGAGAGAGCTGATGATGAGAGCTGATGATGAGAGAGATGATGATGAGAGCTGATGATGAGAGAGATGATGATGAGAGCTGATGATGAGAGCTGATGATGAGAGAGCTGATGATGAGAGCTGATGATGAGAGTTGATGATGAGAGCTGATGATGAGAGAGATGATAATGAGAGCTGATGATGAGAGAGATGATAATGAGAGCTGATGATGAGAGCTGATGATGAGAGAGCTGATGATGAGAGAGATGATGATGAGAGCTGATGATGAGAGAGATGATGATGAGAGCTGATGATGAGAGAGATGATAATGAGAGCTGATGATGAGAGAGCTGATGATGAGAGCTGATGATGAGAGAGCTGATGATGAGAGCTGATGATGAGAGAGATGATGATGAGAGCTGATGATGAGAGAGATGATGATGAGAGCTGATGATGAGAGCTGATGATGAGAAAGATGATAATGAGAGCTGATGATGAGAGAGCTGATGATGAGAGCTGATGATGAGAGAGATGATGATGAGAGCTGATGATGAGAGAGATGATGATGAGAGCTGATGATGAGAGCTGATGATGAGAGAGCTGATGATGAGAGCTGATGATGAGAGTTGATGATGAGAGCTGATGATGAGAGAGATGATAATGAGAGCTGATGATGAGAGAGATGATAATGAGAGCTGATGATGAGAGCTGATGATGAGAGAGCTGATGATGAGAGAGATGATGATGAGAGCTGATGATGAGAGAGATGATGATGAGAGCTGATGATGAGAGAGATGATAATGAGAGCTGATGATGAGAGAGCTGATGATGAGAGCTGATGATGAGAGAGATGATGATGAGAGCTGATGATGAGAGAGATGATGATGAGAGCTGATGATGAGAGCTGATGATGAGAGAGCTGATGATGAGAGCTGATGATGAGAGAGCTGATGATGAGAGCTGATGATGAGAGAGATGATGATGAGAGCTGATGATGAGAGAGATGATGATGAGAGCTGATGATGAGAGCTGATGATGAGAGAGCTGATGATGAGAGCTGATGATGAGAGAGCTGATGATGAGAGCTGATGATGAGAGAGATGATGATGAGAGCTGATGATGAGAGCTGATGATGAGAGAGCTGATGATGAGAGCTGATGATGAGAGAGTTGATAATGAGAGCTGATGATGAGAGTTGATGATGAGAGCTGATGATGAGAGAGATGATAATGAGAGCTGATGATGAGAGAGATGATAATGAGAGCTGATGATGAGAGCTGATGATGAGAGAGCTGATGATGAGAGAGATGATGATGAGAGCTGATGATGAGAGAGATGATGATGAGAGCTGATGATGAGAGAGATGATAATGAGAGCTGATGATGAGAGAGCTGATGATGAGAGCTGATGATGAGAGAGCTGATGATGAGAGCTGATGATGAGAGAGATGATGATGAGAGCTGATGATGAGAGAGATGATGATGAGAGCTGATGATGAGAGCTGATGATGAGAGAGCTGATGATGAGAGCTGATGATGAGAGAGCTGATGATGAGAGCTGATGATGAGAGAGATGATGATGAGAGCTGATGATGAGAGCTGATGATGAGAGAGCTGATGATGAGAGCTGATGATGAGAGAGTTGATAATGAGAGCTGATGATGAGAGAGATGATAATGAGAGCTGATGATGAGAGCTGATGATGAGAGCTGATGATGAGAGAGCTGATGATGAGAGAGCTAATGATGATAGCTAACGGTGAGAGCTAATGATGAGAGCTAATGATGAGGGAGCTAATGATGAGAGAGATGATAATGAGAGCTGATGATGAGAGCTGATGATGAGAGCTGATGATGAGAGAGCTGATGATGAGAGAGCTAATGATGATAGCTAACGGTGAGAGCTAATGATGAGAGCTAATGATGAGGGAGCTAATGATGAGAGAGCTAATGATTAGAGCTTGTGATGAAAGCTAATGATGAGACCTAGTAATGAGAGCTAATGATTAGAGCTAACGATGAGAGCTAATGATGGGAGCTAATGATGAGAGAGCTAATGATGAGAGAGCTAATGATGAGAGCTGATGAAGAGAACTGATGATGTGAGCTAATAATGAAAGCTAAAGATGAGAGCTAATGATGAGAGCTGATGATAAGAGCTAATGATGAGAGCACTAATGATGAGAGCTAATGATGAGAGCTAATGATGAGAGAGCTAATGATGAGAGCTAATGATGAGAGAGCTAATGGTGAGAGCTAACGATTAGAGCTAATGATGAAAGCTTGTGATGAGAGCTAATGATGAGAGCTGATGATGAGAGCTAATGATGAGTGCTAATGATGAGTAAGCTAATGATGAGAGAGCTAATGATGAGAGCTAACGATGAGAGCTAATGATGAGAGCTAATGATGAATAAGCTAATGATGAGAGAGCTAATGATGAGAGCTAACTATGAGAGCTAACAATGAGAGCTAAGGATGATAGCTGACGATGAGAGCTGATGATGAGAGCTTATGATGAGAGCTGATGATGAGAGAGCTAATGATGAGAACTCATTATGAGAGCTAACGATGAGAGCTAATGATAAGATAGCTAATGATGAGAGCTAATGATGAGAGCGATAATGATGAGAGCTAATGATGAGTGAGCTAATGTTTAGAGAGCTAAAGATCAGAGCTGATGATGAGAGCTGTTGTTGAGAGCTAATGATGAGAGCGCTAATGATGAGAGCTAATGATGAGGGCTAATGATGACAGCTATTTATGAGAGAGATAATGATGAGAGCGCTAATGGTGAGAGCTAACAATGAGAGCTAATGATGAGAGCTAGTGATGAGAGCTAATAATGAGAGCTAATGTTGAGAGCTAATGATGAGAGCTAGTGATGAGAGCTAATAATGAAAGCTAACGATGAGAGCTGATGATAATAGCTGAAGATGAGAGCTAATGATGAGAGCTAATGATGAGAGCTGATGATGAGAGCTAATGGTGAGAGAGCTAATGATGAGAGAGCTAATGATGAGAGCTGATGATGAGAGAGCTAATGATGAGAACTAATGATGAGAGAGCTGATGATGACAGAGCTAATGATGACAACTAAAGATGAGAGAGCTGATGATGAGAGAGCTAATGATGAGAGAGCTGATGATGATAGAGCTAATGATGAGAGAGCTGATGATGACAGAGCTAATGATGACAACTAATGATAAGAGAGCTGATGATGAGAGAGCTAATGATGACAACTATTGATGCGAGCTAATGATGAGAGAGCTGATGAGAGCTAATGATGAGAGCTAATTATGAGAGCTAACGATGAGAGCTAATGATAAGATAGCTAATGATGAGAGCTAATGATTAGAGCTAATGATGAGTGAGCTAATGTTTAGAGAGCTAATGATGAGAGCTGATGATGAGAGCTGATGTTGAGAGTTAATGATGAGAGCGCTAATGATTAGAGCTAATGATGAGAGCTAATTATGAGAGAGCTAATAATGAAAGAGCTAATGGTGAGAGCTAACGATGAGAGCTAATGATAAGAGCTGATGATGAGAGCTGATGATGAGAGCTAATGGTGAGAGAGCTAATGATGAGAGAGCTAATGATGAGAGCTGATGATGAGAGAGCTAATGATGAGAACTAATGATGAGAGAGCTGATGATGACAGAGCTAATGATGACAACTAAAGATGAGAGAGCTGATGATGAGAGAGCTAATGATGACAACTAATGATAAGAGAGCTGATGATGAGAGAGCTAATGATGACAACTATTGATGCGAGCTAATGATGAGAGAGCTGATGAGAGCTAATGATGAGAGCTAATGATGAGAGCTGATGATGAGAGCTGGTGATGAGAGAGCTAATGATGAGAGAGCTAATGATAAGAGAGCTGATGTGAGCTAACGATGAGAGCTAATGATGAGAGCTAATGATGCGAACTAATGATAAGAGTTAATGTTGAGAGCTAATGATGAGAGCTAATGATGAGAGAGATGATGAGAGCTAATGATGGGAGCTAATGATGAGAGCTAATGAGAGCTAATGATGAGAGAGCTAATGTTGAGAGCTAATGATGCGAGCTAATGATGAGAGAGCTGAAGAAAGCTAATGATGAGAGCTAATGATGAGAGCTAATGATGAGAGCTAATGATGAGTGAGCTATTGTTTAGAGAGCTAATGATGAGAGCTGATGATGAGAGCTGATGTTGAGAGCTAATGATGAGAGCGCTAATGATTAGAGCTAATGATGAGAGCTAATTATGAGAGAGCTAATAATGAAAGAGCTAATGGTGAGAGCTAACGATGAGAGCTAATGATGAGAGCTAGTGATGAGAGCTAATAATGAGAGCTAACGATGAGAGCTAATGATGAAAGTTTATGATGAGAGCTAATAATGAGAGCTAATTATGCGAACTAATGATAAGAGTTAATATTGAGAGAGCTAATGATGAGAGCTAATGATGAGAAATCTAATGATAAGAGCTAATGTTGATAGCTAATGATAAGAGAGCCAATGATGAGAGTTAACGATGAGAGCTAAAGATGAGAGAGCTAATGATGAGAGAGCTAACGATGAGAGCTAAGGATGAGAGCTGATGATGAGAGCTATAGTTGAGAGAGCTAATGATGAGAGAGCTAATGATGAGAGCTGATGATGAGAGCTAATAATGTGAGCTAATGATGAGAGTTAATGTTGAGAGCTAATGAGAAATAAGGATGAGAGAGCTAATGTTGAGAGCTAATAATGCAAGCTAATGATGAGAGCTAATAATAGGAGCTAATGATGAGAGCTAATGATGAGAGCTCATGATGAGAGAGCTAATGATAAGAGAGCTGATGATGAGAGCTGATGATGAGAGAGCTAATGATGGAAGCTAATGATGAGAGAGCTGATAATGAGAGCTAATGATGAGAGCTAATTATGAGAGAGCTAATAATGAAAGAGCTAATGGTGAGAGCTAACGATGAGAGCTAATGATGAGAGCTAGTGATGAGAGCTAATAATGAGAGCTAACGATGAGAGCTAATGATGAAAGCTTATGATGAGAGCTAATAATGAGAGCTAATTATGCGAACTAATGATAAGAGTTAATATTGAGAGAGCTAATGATGAGAGCTAATGATGAGAAATCTAATGATAAGAGCTAATGTTGATAGCTAATGATAAGAGAGCCAATGATGAGAGTTAACGATGAGAGCTAAAGATGAGAGAGCTAATGATGAGAGAGCTAACGATGAGAGCTAAGGATGAGAGCTGATGATGAGAGCTGATGATGAGAGCTATAGTTGAGAGAGCTAATGATGAGAGAGCTAATGATGAGAGCTGATGATGAGAGCTAATAATGTGAGCTAATGATGAGAGTTAATGTTGAGAGCTAATGAGAAATAAGGATGAGAGAGCTAATGTTGAGAGCTAATGATGCAAGCTAATGATGAGAGAGCTAATGATGAGATCTAATAATGCAAGCTAATGATGAGAGCTAATGATAGGAGCTAATGATGAGAGCTAATGATGAGAGCTCATGATGAGAGAGCTAATGATAAGAGAGCTGATGATGAGAGCTGATGATGAGAGAGCTAATGATGAAAGCTAATGATGAGAGAGCTGATAATGAGAGCTAATGATGAGAGAACTGATGATGAGAGAGCTGATGATGAGAGAGCTAATGATAAGAGAGCTGATGTGAGCTAATGATGAGAGCTAATGATGAGAGAACTGATGATGAGAGAGCTGATGATGAGAGCTGACGATGAGAGCAAATGATGAGAGCTAAAGATAAGAGGGATGATGATGAGAGCTAATGATGAGAGCTGGTGATGAGAGAGCTAATGATGAGAGAGCTAATGATAACAGAGCTGATGTGAGCTAATGATGAGAGCTAACGATGAATGCTCATGATGAGAGCTCATGATGAGAGAGCTAATGATGAGAGAGCTAATGATGAGAGAGCTAATGATAAGAGCTGATGATGATAGCTAATGATGAGAGAGCTAACGATGAGAGCTAAGGATGAGAGCTGTTCGTCTTGAATCTGAGGTTCGACAAGCGGTCGGAGCCTCCTCTCCAGCACCCTGACATAAGCTTTTCCCGAGAGGCTGAGCAGTGTGATACCACGATAGTTCGAGCACTAAGCTAATGATGAGCGAGCTAATGTTGAGAGCTAATGATGCGAGGTAATGATGAGAGAGCTGATGAGAGCTAATGATGAGAGCTAATGATGAGAGCTAACAATGAGTGCTAATGATAAGAGCTCATGATGAGAGAGCTAATGATGTAAGCTAATGATGAGAGCTAATGAAGAGAGCTAACGATGAGTGCTAATGATGAGAGCTAATGATAAGAGAGCTAATAATGAGAGCTAATAATGAGAGCTAATAAAGAGAGCGCTAATGATGAGAGCTAATGATGATAGCTAACGGTGAGAGCTATTGATGAGAGCTAATGATGAGGAAGCTAATGATGAGAGAGCTAATGATTAGAGCTTGTGATGAAGGCTAATGATGAGACCTAGTAATGAGAGCTAATGATTAGAGCTAACGATGAGAGCTAATGATGGGAGCTAATGATGAGAGAGCTAATGATGAGAGAGCTAATGATGAGAGCTGATGATGAGAACTGATGATGAGAGCTAATAATGAAAGCTAAAGATGAGAGCTAATGATGAGAGCTGATGATAAGAGCTAATGATGAGAGCACTAATGATGAGAGCTAATGATGAGAGAGCTAATGGTGAGAGCTAACGATTAGAGCTAATGATGAGAGCTTGTGATGAGAGCTAATGATTAAAACTAACGATGAGAGCTAATGATGAAAGCTAATGATTAGAGATAATGATGAGAGCTGATGATGAGAGAGCTAATGATGAGAGCAAATGATCAGAGCTGATGATGAGAGAGCTAATGATGAGAACTCATTATGAGAGCTAACGATGAGAGCTAATGATAAGATAGCTAATGATGAGAGCTAATGATGAGAGCGATAATGATAAGAGCTAATGATGAGTGAGCTAATGTTTAGAGAGCTAAAGATGAGAGCTGATGATGAGAGCTGTTGTTGAGAGCTAATGATGAGAGCGCTAATGATGAGAGCTAATGATGACAGCTAATTATGAGAGAGCTGATGATGAGAGCGCTAATGGTGAGAGCTAACAATGAGAGCTAATGATGAGAGCTAGTTATGAGAGCTAATAATGAGAGCTAACGATGAGAGCTGATGATAAGAGCTGATGATGAGAGCTAATGATGAGAGCTAATGATGAGATCTGATGATGAGAGCTGATGATGAGAGCTGATGATGAGAGCTAATGGTGAGAGAGCTAATGATGAGAGAGCTAATGATGAGAACTAATGATGAGAGAGCTGATGATTACAGAGCTAATGATGACAACTAAAGATGAGAGAGCTGATGATGAGAGAGCTAATGATGAGAGAGCTGATGATGAGAGAGCTAATGATGACAACTATTGATGCAAGCTAATGATGAGAGAGCTGATGAGAGCTAATGATGAGAGCTAATTATGAGAGCTAACGATGAGAGCTAATGATAAGATAGCTAATGATAAGAGCTGATGATGAGAGCTAATGATGAGTGAGCTAATGTTTAGAGAGCTAATGATGAGAGCTGATGATGAGAGCTGATGTTGAGAGCTAATGATGAGAGCGCTAATGATTAGAGCTAATGATGAGAGCTAATTATAAGAGAGCTAATAATGAAAGAGCTAATGGTGAGAGCTAACGATGAGAGCTAATGATGAGAGCTAGTGATGAGAACTAATAATGAGAGCTAACGATGAGAGGTAATGATGATAGCTTATGATGAGAGCTAATAATGAGAGCTAATGGTGAGAGCTAACGATGAGAGCTAATGATGAGAGCTAGTGATGAGAACTAATAATGAGAGCTAACGATGAGAGGTAATGATGATAGCTTATGATGAGAGCTAATAATGAGAGCTAATGATGCAAACTTATGATAAGAGTTAATATTGAGAGAGCTAATGATGAGAGCTAATGATGAGAAATCTAATGATAAGAGCTAATGTTGATAGCTAATGATAAGAGAGCCAATGATGAGAGTTAACGATGAGAGCTAAAGATGAGAGAGCTAATGATGAGAGAGCTAACGATGAGAGCTAAGGATGAGAGCTGATGATGAGAGCTGATGATGAGAGCTATAGTTGAGAGAGCTAATGATGAGAGAGCTAATGATGAGAGCTGATGGTGAGAAAACTGATGATGAGAGAGCTGATGATGAGAGCTGATGATGAGAGCTAATGATGAAAGCTAATGATGAGAGAGCTGATAATGAGAGCTAATGATGAGAGAGCTGATGATGAGAGAGCTGATGATGAGAGCTGACGATGAGAGCAAATGATGAGAGCTAAAGATGAGAGGGTTGATGATGAGAGCTAATGATGAGAGCTGGTGATAAGAGAGCTAATGATGAGAGAGCTAATGATAAGAGAGCTGATGTGAGCTAATGATGAGAGCTAACGATGAATGCTCATGATGAGAGCTCATGATGAGAGAGCTAATAATGAGAGAGCTGATGATGAGAGCTGATGATGAGTGAGCTCAAGATGAAAGAGCTGATGATGAGAGAGCTAATGATGAGAACTCATTATGAGAGCTAATGATGAGAGCTAATGATGAGAGCTAATGATGAGAGCACTAATGATGAGAGCTAATGATGAGAGAGCTAATGGTGAGAGCTAACGATTAGAGCTAATGATGAGAGCTTGTGATGAGAGCTAATGATGAGAGCTGATGATGAGAGCTAATGATGAGAGCTAATGATGAATAAGCTAATGATGAGAGAGCTAATGATGAGACCTAACAATGAGAGCTAACAATGAGAGCTAATGATGAAAACGCTAACGAGGAGAGCTAAGGATGATAGCTGACGATGAGAGCTGATGATGAGAGCTTATGATTAGAGCTGATGATGAGAGAGCTAATGATGAGAGCTAATGATGAGAGCTGATGATGAGAGAGCTAATGATGAGAACTCATTATGAGAGCTAATGATGAGAGCTAATGATGAGAGCTAATGATGAGAGCTAATGATGAGAGCTAATGATGAGTGAGCTAATGTTTAGAGAGCTAAAGATGAGAGCTGATGATGAGAGCTGTTGTTGAGAGCTAATGGTGAGAGCGCTAATGATGAGAGCTATTGATGAGAGCTATTGATGCAAGCTAATGATGAGAGTTAATGTTGAGAGCTATTGATGAGAGCTAATGATGAGAGCTAATGAGAGCTAATAATGAGAGAGCTAATGATGAGATCTAATGATGCAAGCTAATGGTAAGAGTTAATGTTGAGAGCTATTAATGAGAGCTAATGATGAGAGAGCTGATGAGAGCTAATGATGAGAGCTAATGATGAGAGCTAATGAGAGCTAATGATGAGAGAGCTAACGATGAGAGCTAATGATGAGAGCTAGTGATGAGAGCTAATGATTAGAGCGAACGATGAGAGCTAATGATGAGAGCTTATGATGAGAACTAATGATGAAAGCTAATGAGAGCTAATGATGAGAGCTAATGTGAGCTAATGATGAGAGAGCTAATGTTAAGAGCTAATGATGCGAGCTAATGATGATAGAGCTGATGAAAGCTAATGATGAGAGCTAATGATGAGAGCTAACGATGAGTGCTAATGATGAGAGAGCTAATGATGAGCGCTAATGACGAGAGCTGATTCTGAGAGCTAATGATAAAAGAGCTAATTATGAGAGCTAACGATGAGAGCTAATCATGAGAGAGCTAATGATAAGAGCTGATGATGAGAGCTAATGATGAGAGAGCTAATGGTGAGAGCTAACGATGAGAGCTAATGTTGAGAGCTAATGATGAGAAAGCCAATGATGAGAGCTAACAAAGAGAGAGCTAATGTTGAGAACGCTAATAATGAGAACTATTGATGAGAGCTAATGATGAGAGCTAATGATGCGAGCTAATGAAGAGAGAGCAAATGATGAGAGCTAATGAAGAGAGAGCTAATGATGAGAGCTGATGTTGAGAGCTAATGAAGAGAGAGCTAATGATGAGAGCTGATGTTGAGAGAGCTAATGATGAGAGCTGATGATGAGAGCTGATGATGAGAGCTAATGATGAGAGAGCTAATGATGAGAGCTGATGATGAGAGCTGATGATGAGAGCTAATGATGAGAGAGCTAATGATGAGAGCTGATGATGAGAGCGAATGATGAGCGCTAATGACGAGAGCTGATTATGAGAGCTAATGATGAGAGAGCTAATTATGAGAGCTAACGATGAGAGCTAATGATGAGAGAGCTAATGATGAGAGCTAACGATGAGAGCTAATGTTGAGAACTAATGATGAGAAAGCTAATGATGAGAGCTAACGATGAGAGCTAATGATGAGAACGCTAATAATGAGAACTATTGATGAGAGCTAATGATTAGAGAGCTGATGAGAGCTAATGATGAGAGCTAATGATGAAAACGCTAACGAGCAGAGCTAAGGATGATAGCTGACGATGAGAGCTGATGATGAGAGCTTATGATGAGAGCTGATGATGAGAGAGCTAATGATGAGAGCTAATGATGAGAGCTGATGATGAGAGAGCTAATGATGAGAACTCATTATGAGAGCTAATGATGAGAGCTGATGATCTGAGCTGATGATGAGAGAGTCATCGATGAGAGTTAACAATGAGAGCTAAAGATGAGAGAGCTAATGATGAGAGAGCTAATGATGAGAGCTAATGATGAGAGAGCTAATGATGAGAGCTGATGATGAGAGCTGATGATGAGAGCTAATGATGAGAGCGCTAATGATGAGAACTAATGATGAGAGAGCTAATGGTGAGAGCTAACGATGAGAGCTAATGTTGAGAGCTAATGATGAGAAAGCCAATGATGAGAGCTAACGATGAGAGCTAATGATGAGAACGCTAATAATGAGAACTATTGATGAGAGCTAATGATGAGAGCTAATGATGCGAGCAAATGAAGAGAGAGCAAATGATGAGAGCTAATGAAGAGGGAGCTAATGATGAGAGCTGATGTTGAGAGAGCTAATGATGAGAGCTGATGATGAGAGCTGATGATGAGAGCTAATGATGAGAGAGCTAATGATGAGAGCTGATGATGAGAGCTAATGAGAGCTATTAATGAGAGAGCTAATGATGAGATCTAATGATGCGAGCTAATGATGAGAGTTAATGTTGAGAGCTATTGATGAGAGCTTATGATGAGAGAGCTGATGAGAGCTAATGATGAGAGCTAATGAGAGCTAATGATGAGAGAGCTAATGTTGAGAGCTAATGATGAGAGCTAATGATGAGAGAGCTAATGATGAGAGCTAACGATGAGAGCTAATGTTGAGAACTAATGATGAGAAAGCTAATGATGAGAGCTAACGATGAGAGCTAATGATGAGAGCTAATGATGAGAGCTAACGATGAGTGCTAATGATGAGAGCTAATGATGAGAGCTAATGATGAGAGCTAATGATGAGAGCTAACGATGAGTGCTAATGATAAGAGCTCATGATGAGAGTGCTAATGATGTAAGCTAATGATGAGAGCTAACGATGAGTGCTAATGATGAGAGCTAATGATAAGAGAGCTAATGATGAGAGCTAATGATGAGAGCACTAATGATGAGAGCTAATGATGAGAGAGCTATTGGTGAGAGCTAACGATTAGAGCTAATGATGAGAGCTTGTGATGAGAGCTAATGATGAGAGCTGATGATGAGAGCTAATGATGAGAGCTAATGATGAGTAAGCTAATGATGAGAGAGCTAATGATGAGAGCTAACGATGAGAGCTAATGATGAATAAGCTAATGATGAGAGAGCTAATGATGAGACCTAACAATGAGAGCTAACAATGAGAGCTAATGATGAAAACGCTAACGAGGAGAGCTAAGGATGATAGCTGACGATGAGAGCTGATGATGAGAACTTATGATTAGAGCTGATGATGAGAGAGCTAATGATGAGAGCTAATGATGAGAGCTGATGATGAGAGAGCTAATGATGAGAACTCATTATGAGAGCTAATGATGAGAGCTAATGATGAGAGCTAATGATGAGTGAGCTAATGTTTAGAGAGCTAAAGATGAGAGCTGATGATGAGAGCTGTTGTTGAGAGCTAATGGTGAGAGCGCTAATGATGAGAGCTATTGATGAGAGCTAATGATGCAAGCTAATGATGAGAGTTAATGTTGAGAGCTATTGATGAGAGCTAATGATGAGAGCTAATGATGCAAGCTAATGATGAGAGTTAATGTTGAGAGCTATTGATGAGAGCTAATGATGAGAGCTAATGAGAGCTAATAATGAGAGAGCTAATGATGAGATCTAATGATGCAAGCTAATGGTAAGAGTTAATGTTGAGAGCTATTAATGAGAGCTAATGATGAGAGAGCTGATGAGAGCTAATGATGAGAGCTAATGATGAGAGCTAATGAGAGCTAATGATGAGAGAGCTAACGATGAGAGCTAATGATGAGAGCTAGTGATGAGAGCTAATGATTAGAGCGAACGATGAGAGCTAATGATGAGAGCTTATGATGAGAACTAATGATGAAAGCTAATGAGAGCTAATGATGAGAGCTAATGTGAGCTAATGATGAGAGAGCTAATGTTAAGAGCTAATGATGCGAGCTAATGATGATAGAGCTGATGAAAGCTAATGATGAGAGCTAATGATGAGAGCTAACGATGAGTGCTAATGATGAGAGAGCTAATGATGAGCGCTAATGACGAGAGCTGATTCTGAGAGCTAATGATAAAAGAGCTAATTATGAGAGCTAACGATGAGAGCTAATCATGAGAGAGCTAATGATAAGAGCTGATGATGAGAGCTAATGATGAGAGAGCTAATGGTGAGAGCTAACGATGAGAGCTAATGTTGAGAGCTAATGATGAGAAAGCCAATGATGAGAGCTAACAAAGAGAGAGCTAATGTTGAGAACGCTAATAATGAGAACTATTGATGAGAGCTAATGATGAGAGCTAATGATGCGAGCTAATGAAGAGAGAGCAAATGATGAGAGCTAATGAAGAGAGAGCTAATGATGAGAGCTGATGTTGAGAGCTAATGAAGAGAGAGCTAATGATGAGAGCTGATGTTGAGAGAGCTAATGATGAGAGCTGATGATGAGAGCTGATGATGAGAGCTAATGATGAGAGAGCTAATGATGAGAGCTGATGATGAGAGCTGATGATGAGAGCTAATGATGAGAGAGCTAATGATGAGAGCTGATGATGAGAGCGAATGATGAGCGCTAATGACGAGAGCTGATTATGAGAGCTAATGATGAGAGAGCTAATTATGAGAGCTAACGATGAGAGCTAATGATGAGAGAGCTAATGATGAGAGCTAACGATGAGAGCTAATGTTGAGAACTAATGATGAGAAAGCTAATGATGAGAGCTAACGATGAGAGCTAATGATGAGAACGCTAATAATGAGAACTATTGATGAGAGCTAATGATTAGAGAGCTGATGAGAGCTAATGATGAGAGCTAATGATGAAAACGCTAACGAGCAGAGCTAAGGATGATAGCTGACGATGAGAGCTGATGATGAGAGCTTATGATGAGAGCTGATGATGAGAGAGCTAATGATGAGAGCTAATGATGAGAGCTGATGATGAGAGAGCTAATGATGAGAACTCATTATGAGAGCTAATGATGAGAGCTGATGATCTGAGCTGATGATGAGAGAGTCATCGATGAGAGTTAACAATGAGAGCTAAAGATGAGAGAGCTAATGATGAGAGAGCTAATGATGAGAGCTAATGATGAGAGAGCTAATGATGAGAGCTGATGATGAGAGCTGATGATGAGAGCTAATGATGAGAGCGCTAATGATGAGAACTAATGATGAGAGAGCTAATGGTGAGAGCTAACGATGAGAGCTAATGTTGAGAGCTAATGATGAGAAAGCCAATGATGAGAGCTAACGATGAGAGCTAATGATGAGAACGCTAATAATGAGAACTATTGATGAGAGCTAATGATGAGAGCTAATGATGCGAGCAAATGAAGAGAGAGCAAATGATGAGAGCTAATGAAGAGGGAGCTAATGATGAGAGCTGATGTTGAGAGAGCTAATGATGAGAGCTGATGATGAGAGCTGATGATGAGAGCTAATGATGAGAGAGCTAATGATGAGAGCTGATGATGAGAGCTAATGAGAGCTATTAATGAGAGAGCTAATGATGAGATCTAATGATGCGAGCTAATGATGAGAGTTAATGTTGAGAGCTATTGATGAGAGCTTATGATGAGAGAGCTGATGAGAGCTAATGATGAGAGCTAATGAGAGCTAATGATGAGAGAGCTAATGTTGAGAGCTAATGATGAGAGCTAATGATGAGAGAGCTAATGATGAGAGCTAACGATGAGAGCTAATGTTGAGAACTAATGATGAGAAAGCTAATGATGAGAGCTAACGATGAGAGCTAATGATGAGAGCTAATGATGAGAGCTAACGATGAGTGCTAATGATGAGAGCTAATGATGAGAGCTAATGATGAGAGCTAATGATGAGAGCTAACGATGAGTGCTAATGATAAGAGCTCATGATGAGAGTGCTAATGATGTAAGCTAATGATGAGAGCTAACGATGAGTGCTAATGATGAGAGCTAATGATAAGAGAGCTAATGATGAGAGCTAATGATGAGAGCACTAATGATGAGAGCTAATGATGAGAGAGCTATTGGTGAGAGCTAACGATTAGAGCTAATGATGAGAGCTTGTGATGAGAGCTAATGATGAGAGCTGATGATGAGAGCTAATGATGAGAGCTAATGATGAGTAAGCTAATGATGAGAGAGCTAATGATGAGAGCTAACGATGAGAGCTAATGATGAATAAGCTAATGATGAGAGAGCTAATGATGAGACCTAACAATGAGAGCTAACAATGAGAGCTAATGATGAAAACGCTAACGAGGAGAGCTAAGGATGATAGCTGACGATGAGAGCTGATGATGAGAACTTATGATTAGAGCTGATGATGAGAGAGCTAATGATGAGAGCTAATGATGAGAGCTGATGATGAGAGAGCTAATGATGAGAACTCATTATGAGAGCTAATGATGAGAGCTAATGATGAGAGCTAATGATGAGAGCTAATGATGAGTGAGCTAATGTTTAGAGAGCTAAAGATGAGAGCTGATGATGAGAGCTGTTGTTGAGAGCTAATGGTGAGAGCGCTAATGATGAGAGCTATTGATGAGAGCTAATGATGCAAGCTAATGATGAGAGTTAATGTTGAGAGCTATTGATGAGAGCTAATGATGAGAGCTAATGATGCAAGCTAATGATGAGAGTTAATGTTGAGAGCTATTGATGAGAGCTAATGATGAGAGCTAATGAGAGCTAATAATGAGAGAGCTAATGATGAGATCTAATGATGCAAGCTAATGGTAAGAGTTAATGTTGAGAGCTATTAATGAGAGCTAATGATGAGAGAGCTGATGAGAGCTAATGATGAGAGCTAATGATGAGAGCTAATGAGAGCTAATGATGAGAGAGCTAACGATGAGAGCTAATGATGAGAGCTAGTGATGAGAGCTAATGATTAGAGCGAACGATGAGAGCTAATGATGAGAGCTTATGATGAGAACTAATGATGAAAGCTAATGAGAGCTAATGATGAGAGCTAATGTGAGCTAATGATGAGAGAGCTAATGTTAAGAGCTAATGATGCGAGCTAATGATGATAGAGCTGATGAAAGCTAATGATGAGAGCTAATGATGAGAGCTAACGATGAGTGCTAATGATGAGAGAGCTAATGATGAGCGCTAATGACGAGAGCTGATTCTGAGAGCTAATGATAAAAGAGCTAATTATGAGAGCTAACGATGAGAGCTAATGATGAGAGAGCTAATGATAAGAGCTGATGATGAGAGCTAATGATGAGAGAGCTAATGGTGAGAGCTAACGATGAGAGCTATTGTTGAGAGCTAATGATGAGAAAGCCAATGATGAGAGCTAACAAAGAGAGAGCTAATGTTGAGAACGCTAATAATGAGAACTATTGATGAGAGCTAATGATGAGAGCTAATGATGCGAGCTAATGAAGAGAGAGCAAATGATGAGAGCTAATGAAGAGAGAGCTAATGATGAGAGCTGATGTTGAGAGCTAATGAAGAGAGAGCTAATGATGAGAGCTGATGTTGAGAGAGCTAATGATGAGAGCTGATGATGAGAGCTGATGATGAGAGCTAATGATGAGAGAGCTAATGATGAGAGCTGATGATGAGAGCTGATGATGAGAGCTAATGATGAGAGAGCTAATGATGAGAGCTGATGATGAGAGCGAATGATGAGCGCTAATGACGAGAGCTGATTATGAGAGCTAATGATGAGAGAGCTAATTATGAGAGCTAACGATGAGAGCTAATGATGAGAGAGCTAATGATGAGAGCTAACGATGAGAGCTAATGTTGAGAACTAATGATGAGAAAGCTAATGATGAGAGCTAACGATGAGAGCTAATGATGAGAACGCTAATAATGAGAACTATTGATGAGAGCTAATGATTAGAGAGCTGATGAGAGCTAATGATGAGAGCTGACGATGAGAGCTGATGATGAGAGCTTATGATGAGAGCTGATGATGAGAGAGCTAATGATGAGAGCTAATGATGAGAGCTGATGATGAGAGAGCTAATGATGAGAACTCATTATGAGAGCTAATGATGAGAGCTGATGATCTGAGCTGATGATGAGAGAGTCATCGATGAGAGTTAACGATGAGAGCTAAAGATGAGAGAGCTAATGATGAGAGAGCTAATGATGAGAGCTAATGATGAGAGAGCTAATGATGAGAGCTGATGATGAGAGCTGATGATGAGAGCTAATGATGAGAGCGCTAATGATGAGAACTAATGATGAGAGAGCTAATGGTGAGAGCTAACAATGAGAGCTAATGTTGAGAGCTAATGATGAGAAAGCCAATGATGAGAGCTAATGATGAGAGCTAATGATGAAAACGCTAACTAGCAGAGCTAAGGATGATAGCTGACGATGAGAGCTGATGATGAGAGCTTATGATGAGAGCTGATGATGAGAGAGCTAATGATGAGAGCTAATGATGAGAGCTGATGATGAGAGAGCTAATGATGAGAACTCATTATGAGAGCTAAAAATGAGAGCTGATGATCTGAGCTGATGATGAGAGAGTCATCGATGAGAGTTAACGATGAGAGCTAAAGATGAGAGAGCTAATGATGAGAGAGCTAATGATGAGAGCTAATGATGAGAGAGCTAATGATGAGAGCTGATGATGAGAGCTGATGATGAGAGCTAATGATGAGAGCGCTAATGATGAGAACTAATGATGAGAGAGCTAATGGTGAGAGCTAACAATGAGAGCTAATGTTGAGAGCTAATGATGAGAAAGCCAATGATGAGAGCTAATGATGAGAACGCTAATAATGAGAACTATTGATGAGAGCTAATGATGAGAGCTAATGATGCGAGCAAATGAAGAGAGAGCAAATGATGAGAGCTAATGAAGAGGGAGCTAATGATGAGAGCTGATGTTGAGAGAGCTAATGATGAGAGCTGATGATGAGAGCTGATGATGAGAGCTAATGATGAGAGAGCTAATGATGAGAGCTGATGATGAGAGCTAATGAGAGCTATTAATGAGAGAGCTAATGATGAGATCTAATGATGCGAGCTAATGATGAGAGTTAATGTTGAGAGCTATTGATGAGAGCTTATGATGAGAGAGCTGATGAGAGCTAATGATGAGAGCTAATGAGAGCTAATGATGAGAGAGCTAATGTTGAGAGCTAATGATGAGAGCTAATGATGAGAGAGCTAATGATGAGAGCTAACGATGAGAGCTAATGTTGAGAACTAATGATGAGAAAGCTAATGATGAGAGCTAACGATGAGAGCTAATGATGAGAACGCTAATAATGAGAACTATTGATGAGAGCTAATGATGAGAGCTAATGATTAGAGAGCTGATGAGAGCTAATGATGAGAGCTAATGATGAGTGCTAACGATGAGAGCTCATGATGAGAGCTAATGATGAGAGCACTAATGATGAGAGCTGATGATGAGAGCTAATGATGAGCGAGCTAATGATGAGAGAGCTAATGATGAGAGCTAACGAGGAGAGCTAATTTAAGAGAGCTAATGATGAGAGCTGATGATGAGAGCTGATGATGAGAGCTAATGATGAGAGAGCTAATGATGAGAGCTGATGATGAGAGCTGATGATGAGAGCTAATGATGAGAGAGCTAATGATGAGAGCTGATGATGAGAGCGAATGATGAGCGCTAATGACGAGAGCTGATTATGAGAGCTAATGATGAGAGAGCTAATTATGAGAGCTAACGATGAGAGCTAATGATGAGAGAGCTAATGATGAGAGCTAACGATGAGAGCTAATGTTGAGAACTAATGATGAGAAAGCTAATGATGAGAGCTAACGATGAGAGCTAATGATGAGAACGCTAATAATGAGAACTATTGATGAGAGCTAATGATGAGAGCTAATGATTAGAGAGCTGATGAGAGCTAATGATGAGAGCTAATGATGAAAACGCTAACGAGCAGAGCTAAGGATGATAGCTGACGATGAGAGCTGATGATGAGAGCTTATGATGAGAGCTGATGATGAGAGAGCTAATGATGAGAGCTAATGATGAGAGCTGATGATGAGAGAGCTAATGATGAGAACTCATTATGAGAGCTAATGATGAGAGCTGATGATCTGAGCTGATGATGAGAGAGTCATCGATGAGAGTTAACGATGAGAGCTAAAGATGAGAGAGCTAATGATGAGAGAGCTAATGATGAGAGCTAATGATGAGAGAGCTAATGATGAGAGCTGATGATGAGAGCTGATGATGAGAGCTAATGTTGAGAGCGCTAATGATGAGAACTAATGATGAGAGAGCTAATGGTGAGAGCTAACGATGAGAGCTAATG
Organism: Cyclopterus lumpus; assembly: GCF_009769545.1. Lineage (NCBI taxonomy): Eukaryota > Metazoa > Chordata > Actinopteri > Perciformes > Cyclopteridae > Cyclopterus > Cyclopterus lumpus. The sequence continues at coordinate 520,224 of NC_046982.1, read as the reverse complement.
TTGAGAGCTAATGATGAGAAAGCCAATGATGAGAGCTAACGATGAGAGCTAATGATGAGAACGCTAATAATGAGAACTATTGATGAGAGCTAATGATGAGAGCTAATGATGGGAGCAAATGAAGAGAGAGCAAATGATGAGAGCTAATGAAGAGGGAGCTAATGATGAGAGCTGATGTTGAGAGAGCTAATGATGAGAGCTGATGATGAGAGCTGATGATGAGAGCTAATGATGAGAGAGCTAATGATGAGAGCTGATGATGAGAGCTAATGAGAGCTATTAATGAGAGAGCTAATGATGAGATCTAATGATGCGAGCTAATGATGAGAGTTAATGTTGAGAGCTATTGATGAGAGCTTATGATGAGAGAGCTGATGAGAGCTAATGATGAGAGCTAATGAGAGCTAATGATGAGAGAGCTAATGTTGAGAGCTAATGATGAGAGCTAATGATGAGAGAGCTAATGATGAGAGCTAACGATGAGAGCTAATGTTGAGAACTAATGATGAGAAAGCTAATGATGAGAGCTAACGATGAGAGCTAATGATGAGAACGCTAATAATGAGAACTATTGATGAGAGCTAATGATGAGAGCTAATGATTAGAGAGCTGATGAGAGCTAATGATGAGAGCTAATGATGAGTGCTAACGATGAGAGCTCATGATGAGAGCTAATGATGAGAGCACTAATGATGAGAGCTGATGATGAGAGCTAATGATGAGAGAGCTAATGATGAGAGAGCTAATGATGAGAGCTAACGAGGAGAGCTAATTTAAGAGAGCTAATGATGAGAGCTGATGATCTGAGCTGATGATGAGAGAGTCATCGATGAGAGTTAACGATGAGAGCTAAAGATGAGAGAGCTAATGATGAGAGAGCTAATGATGAGAGCTCATGATGAAAGCTAATGATGAGACCTAGTGATGAGAGCTAATTATTAGAGCTAACGATGAGAGCTAATCATGAAAGCTAATGATGAAAGAGCTAATGATGAGAGAGCTAATGATGAGAGCTGATGATGAGAGCTGATGATGAGAGTTGATGTTGAGAGCTAATGAAAGCTAATAATGAGAGAGCTAATGATGAGATCTAATGATGCGAGCTAATGATCAGAGTTAATGTTGAGAGCTATTGATGAGAGCTTATGATGAGAGAGCTGATGAGAGCTAATGATGAGAGCTAATGAGAGCTAATGATGAGAGAGCTAATGTTGAGAGCTAATGATGCGAGCTAATGATGAGAAAGCTGATGAGAGCTAATGATGAGAGCTAATGATGAGAGCTAATGATGAGAGTTAATGTAGAGAGCTAATGATGAGTTTTAATGATGAGAGAGCTAATGATGAGAGAGCTAATGATGAGAGCTGATGATGAGAGCTGATGATGAGAGCTGATGATGAGAGCTGATGATGAGAGCTAATAATGAAAGCTAAAGATGAGAGCTAATGATGAGAGCTGATTTTGAGAGCTAATGATGAGAGAGCTAATGGTGAGAGCTAACGATGAGAGCTAATGATGAGAGCTAGTGATAAGAGCTAATGATTAGAGCTAACGATGAGAGCTAATGATGAGAGCTTATGATGAGAACTAATGATGAAAGCTAATGAGAGCTAATGATGAGAGCTAATGTGAGCTAATGATGAGAGAGCTAATGTTGAGAGCTAATGATGCAAGCTAATGATGATAGAGCTGATGAAAGCTAATGATGAGAGCTAATGATGAGAGCTAATGATGAGAGAGCTAATGATGAGAGCTATTGATTAGCGCTAATGACGAGAGCTGATTATGAGAGCTAATGATGAGAGAGCTAATGATGAGAGCTGATGATGAGAGCTAATGATGAGAGAGCTAATGATGAGAGCTATTGATTAGCGCTAATGACGAGAGCTGATTATGAGAGCTAATGATGAGAGAGCTAATTATGAGAGCTAACGATGAGAGCTAATGATGAGAGAGCTAATGATGAGAGCTAACGATGAGAGCTAATGTTGAGAACTAATGATGAGAAAGCTAATGATGAGAGCTAACGATGAGAGCTAATGATGAGAACGCTAATAATGAGAACTATTGATGAGAGCTAATGATGAGAGCTAATGATTAGAGAGCTGATGAGAGCTAATGATGAGAGCTAATGATGAGAGCACTAATGATGAGAGCTGATGATGAGAGCTAATGATGAGAGAGCTAATGATGAGAGAGCTAATGATGAGAGAGCTAATGATGAGAGCTAACGATGAGAGCTAATGTTGAGAGCTAATGATGAGAAAGCCAATGATGAGAGCTAACGATGACAGCTAATTATGAGAACGCTAATAATGAGAACTATTGATGAGAGCTAATGATGAGAGCTAATGATGCGAGCTAATGAAGAGAGAGCAAATGATGAGAGCTAATGAAGAGAGAGCTAATGATGAGAGCTGATGTTGAGAAAACTAATGATGAGAGCTGATGATGAGAGCTGATGATGAGAGCTAATGATGAGAGAGCTAATGATGAGAGCTAATGATGAGAGCTGATGATGAGAGCTAATGATGAGAGAGCTAATGATGAGAGCTGATGATGAGAGCTGATGATGAGAGCTAATGATGAGAGAGCTAATGATGAGAGCTGATGATGAGAGCTAATGATGAGCGCTAATGACGAGAGCTTATTATGAGAGCTAATGATGAGAGAGCTAATTATGAGAGCTAACGATGAGAAAGCTAATATTGAGAACTATTGATGAGAGCTAATGATGAGAGCTAATGATGCGAGCTAATGAAGAGAGAGCAAATAATGAGAGCTATTGAAGAGAGAGCTAATGATGAGAGCTAACGATGAGAGCTAATGTTGAGAGCTAATGATGAGAAAGCTAATGATGAGAGCTAACGATGAGAGCTAATGATGAGAAAGCTAATATTGAGAACTATTGATGAGAGCTAATGATGAGAGCTAATGATGAGAGCTAATGATGCGAGCTAATGAAGAGAGAGCAAATAATGAGAGCTAATGAAGAGAGAGCTAATGATGAGAGCTGATGACGAGTGCTGATGATGAGAGAGCTAATGATGAGAGCTAATGAAGAGAGAGCTAATGATGAGAGCTAATAATGAGAGCTAATGATGAGAGCTGATGATGAGAGCTAATGATGAGAGCTAATGGTGTTTTTACTGCAATTAGTGCTTCATTGTGCGTAGCAGCATTCACCTGAAGTCCTTGCTGATGAGAAGTGTTTGTGTGGGGGGGGGGACAAACAGACAGAGAGAATGGATGCCTGCAGACTGAACCGAATCCTCAGAGGATCGCGTCTCACTGACATGAAAGCTGGAACCGACATCCGACACATCGTCCCATCTTGTGTCACCTTCCTCTGCAGCTCTGCTCAGCATTTCACAAAGGCTGCTTTTTCAAGATTGTGTGTGTGTGTGTGTGTGTGTGTGTGTGTGTGTGTGTGTGTGTGTGTGTGTGTGTATGTGTGTGTTTGTGTGTATTTTAAAATGCCACGTAAATCTGATAACACAGACTTGAGTCATAATGTCATAAATATCCACAGTTCACTTCATTTGTATCATATGTTACAGGGACATTGCATTCTTTGCACAATAAAAGTTTATTGCATGTCATTATTTCTATTTTATATTCCAGCAGTTTTTAATAAAAGAAAAAGAAAAAAATATATTTTTCCAGCAACTGTTTTTTTTTTTTTTTTGTGGCAATTTTGTGGTTAGTAATCCACTGACAGTTGTTGTTGTTTTTTTACAATTGCAAAAACAATTTCCTAAACAACCGCTGAAGCTTTTTATCAAAAACTACACACACAAAATCGAAGAAAAATGTATCAATAATATAAACTGCTTGAATCATAGAAAGGTGACCAAACATAAATATGAAATAAGATGGATATAGTATGATGTATGAAACTAAGTCTGATTTTTTTCTCCTGTGTTTATGACTAAAGAACAGGTAAATTCTTTATTGGTTGAAAACCGGTAGAAACCAAGGCCGTTTCTCAATCCGAGTAGACTTGTGTTCTTTTGGAGTCCAGAGTCCGGACTCCAGAGGACGGGAGGACGCAGGACGGTCTTTCTGCAATTGGAACAGCAGCGAACTTGATGACGTGTCAGCTGTTCGTGCTCATGAGTTTACTCCAATTATTCATTGTAAATTAAATATGACAACTCTCCTTTTTTCGTTTTCCTTTAAAATATAATTATTTTATTTTGAATTGTGTGTTTTTTAAATTGTTATATCCATCCATCCATCCATTATCACCCGCTTATCCGGGGTCGGGTCGCGGTGGCAGCAGGTTCAGCAGGCCGACCCAGGCTTCCCTCTCACCCGCAGCACTTTCCAGCTCATTCTGGGGGATCCCGAGGCGTTCCAAGGCCAGCCGGGAGATATAATCCCTCCAGCGTGTCCTCGGTCTTCCCCGGGGCCTCCTACCAGTTGGACGTGCCCGGAAAACCTCTAATGGGAGGCGTCCAGGAGGCATCCTGACTAGATGAACCACCTCAGCTGACTCCTTTGGACACCAAGGAGCAGCGACTCGACTCCAAGCTCCCCCCTGATGTCCGAGCTCCTTACCCTATCTCTAAGGCTGAGCCCGGCCACCCTACGGAGGAAGCTCATTTCGGCCGCTTGTATCCGAGATCTCGTTCTTTCGGTCACGACCCAGAGTTCGTGACCATAGGTGAGGGTTGGAACGTAGACCGACCAGTAAATGGAGAGCTTTGCCTTCCGGCTCAGCTCCCTCTTCACCAAGACGGACCGGTACAACGCCTGTTTTACTGCTGCAGCCGCACCGATCCGCCTGTCGACCTCCCGCTCCACCTTACCCTCACTCGTGAACAAGACCCCGAGATACTTGAACTCCTTCGCTTGGGGTAGGCAGTTTGCCCCCACCTGGAGGGAGCATATATATATATATTAACACATGTAATTGCAACCCTAAGTTTAAGACCCTAAGAGGGTTTAACTAATAATAATAAATAATAATAAACTCTTTGTGCTCTAAACCTTAATGATATCTCATGTGTAACCGCTACAGAGACACCAGAGCCAGCGGATCGTTTAAAAAAGTCCTGCCGACATCAGGCTGTTCTCGGCGGCCACACTGAGCGCTGACCGCCCGGGGCTGCAGGCTCACCGGTCCCGCGAGCCGGAACTCAAATCTCCGAAACCGTCGGAGGATATTTTTTATCGGCTGAATCTCGACAAACCGACAACAGATTTGATGCTTAAAGTAATAACTTCTTGATTGAAAATATCCTACAATTACATTCCGTGACTCAACAACAGTATTTAGAAAAAGTCAACTTTCAGTTGAGTATTTTCTCCTTCCCCATTGCTCCCCGTCGCTGGTGCGAAATGCATTGTGGGATATTGGCTCTCCAAAGTACGCACAAGTCTCCTCTGATGCATCCTTTGGAAACTGGGCGGATCAAGTCACATCCGGGTGTTTTTACCGTGCTTTGCGAGAAGCGGACTTTTGAATTGGAACAGTACTTGGGCCGCGACTGATGACGTTTCACAAGTCCACAGAACACAAGTACGGACAAGAAGGCATATTGAGAAACGGCCCAAACCCCCCAATTCCTCAACCATGTGGTCCAGATTATCCCAATCAGCTGTGCCCCTTCGTGCATTCGGACCGAAAGAAGCACTTACTTATTGCTTCTGGAGATATGAGTCAATAAATGTCTAGAAATGTACCTGATCTATGTCTCCTCCCCTTATGACTGTGATCTATGTTAGATAATCAGAAATGAGAAGTGTCCCAGTTATCCCTGATTGGGCCACAAGGTGGAAGCAAATATACTAACTGACTGTGACGCTTTAGATGAGTTATTAGAAAGATTAAGATGAACACCAAGTGTAAAATCAAATGTCTTTGTTATTGTTAGTATTGTTTTGAATACCAGACTGCATGATGATACGTTGCATGTTGAAAGACATGACATGTAGTATTAGTCTGACAACATGCTTTACACATAAGACGTTAAAAGAAGATAAGACAAGATATACAATCAACACAAGGCAATCCTTTATGATACAGTCATATACGTTGTTGCTACACATGGGAAGTGATAACACATTTATGTTGGTTGTCTCACATGTGATCATGGCTTCTTTTCTGCATGTTTTTCATCAATTGTTATTTCCATAACAATGTCTGCAGATAGCCAGGATAGCCGTATTGAGAATTTATAAACTACCACCAGATGGGGCCAAAGAAAGAAATGATGAACCCAGAGTGACTGAACACACCTAGATGTGATGTGCTGAAAAGAGGATATGGAGCTGATGTCCACTTGTCATGTAGCTTATTAGTATTACAGTGTTAAAGTGTTACAGTGTTAAAGTGTTAAAGTGTTAAAGTGTTACAGTGTTACAGTGTTAAAGTGTTAAAGTGTTACAGTGTTATAGTGTTAAATTGTTAAAGTGTTAAAGTGGTACAGTATTACAGTATTACAGTATTACAATATGATAGTATTACAGTATTGAAGTGTTAAAGTGTTACAGTGTTACATTATAACAGTGTTACAGTATTACAGTATTACAGTATGACAGTATTACAGTATGACAGTATGACAGTATTACAGTATTACGGTGTTACAGTATTACAGTATGACAGTATGACAGTATTACAGTGTTACAGTATTACAGTATTACAGTATGACAGTATGACAGTATTACAGTGTTACAGTATGACAGTATTACAGTGTTACAGTATGACAGTATTACAGTATTACAGTATTACAGTATGACAGTATGACAGTATGACAGTATTACAGTGTTACAGTATTACAGTATTACAGTATGACAGTATGACAGTATTACAGTGTTACAGTATGACAGTATTACAGTGTTACAGTATGACAGTATTACAGTATTACAGTATGACAGTATGACAGTATTACAGTGTTACAGTATGACAGTATTCCAGTATTCCAGTATGACAGTATGACAGTATTACAGTGTTACAGTATGACAGTATTAAAGTGTTTCAGTATGACAGTATGACAGTATTACAGTGTTTCAGTATTACAGTATTACAGTATTACAGTATGACAGTGTTACAGTATTACAGTATTACAGTATTACAGTATTACAGTATTACAGTATGACAGTGTTACAGTAAACGCTATCTGTCTGTCTGCTTTGGGCCTCCACCCCTGCTGTGTGTACTGTGGCAGATAAGAGCGTATCTGGAGGTCACCAGGACATCGGCACCACCTCGCCCTGCTGCACTGACACTGTTTGTCCAACATTCACGATATGAATGTAATGAATTACATATGACTTAAAAAAAAAAAAAACATAAAGAAACAACATAAATTGAATATTATGGCAGCGGATATTGCAGAAGCAACAGTGATAAAGCAGAAGTTAGCATGAACAATCATCAGGACAAAGAAAGGTGCAACTGAGACTGACTGCTTCACTTTACAGTGAAAGCCCCCATGGAAGGGAGACTTTAATGAGTTAGTGTCAAGACAAATTAAACAACAGCCGAGATATCCTTGTCTCGGCCACTTGATACGTTACCCCAAAATATTAGTTCACAAAAATGAGTAAAGAACCGAGGTCTCTGGAGAGCCTCTTTGGAAAGGGGAAAAGGCCCAACGAGGAGACAGAAGAAGAGCCGACGACTTCCAAGGAAAAGAAAGCTGCATTTAAAAGACAATATCAGGAGTCCTGCTTCAAATACGGGTTTATCGCTACAGGCGATTCTTACGTGCCCGCTCTGCACACTATGGACATAATTCAGTGTAATGGTGACTTGTATTTTGTATGTACTTTATATTTGTGTTCATGCCGGTCGTATCATTTTATTTTGTCATATTCATCCCCAACACCTTGAAGGCTGGTCCGTGGAAATATTGTCTTACACCAAACGTGGCGCAGAGAAAGTTTGGGACCGATGTCTTATGAATTTGTATTATCCAAGCGAATGCCATCACTATGACATCATCAGTGAAGACTGTCCTCGACCCATACATGACCCTATAGGTCGTTTGTTCAACCCATATTTGTTCATTGTTGAACAGCGGCTTCCAGTGGCTGCAGAAATGAAGACAGGAGCTCAGGAAGAGGTCGGTTGAGGTCATATAAAGACAGACAAAGTCTGCAAAGGCAGGTGGTCAGGGTGGATGGGTGGGTTCAACAAACTCAGGAGAACGCTATTTGGGGACCTTGTGTTAGGTAGGTTAACTTCAGTATGTAACATACATTATGTAAAAAACATACTTATTTTATCCTAAACTATGATCTTTAAACCTAACCAGGTAGTTGTGTTAGCTAAACATTACCATGTAGTTGTGTTACCTCAGTATTGGCTAATCAGGAGTTTGGTTTGTAGTAAAAAATTTAACAAATTGTTTTTGTTTGATAAACCAAGTAGTTGTGTTGCCTGAACATATGAAGAGTAGGATGCACATGTGAACTTTGAATGTGTGATGATTTCAAAAGGGTTACATTGATGACCAATATGTGATGATTTCAAAAGGGTTACATTGATGACCAATATGTGATGATTTCAAAAGGGTTACATTGATGACCAATATGTGATGATTTCAAAAGGGTTACATTGATGACCAATATGTGATTATTTCAAAAGGGTTACATTGATGACCAATATGTGATTATTTCAAAAAGGGATACATTGATGACCCATATGTGATTATTTCAAAAAGGGATACATTGATGACCCATATGTGATTATTTCAAAAAGGTTACATTGATGACCAATATGTGATTATTTCAAAAAGGGATACATTGATGACCCATATGTGATTATTTCAAAAAGGTTACATTGATGACCAATATGTGATTATTTCAAAAAGGTTACATTGATGACCAATATGTGATTATTTCAAAAAGGGATACATTGATGACCAATATGTGATTATTTCAAAAAGGTTACATTGATGACCAATATGTGATTATTTCAAAAAGGGATACATTGATGACCCATATGTGATTATTTCAAAAAGGGATACATTGATGACCCATCCATCCATCCATCCATCCATCCATCCATTATCACCTCTTATCCGGGGTCGGGTCGCGGTGGCAGCAGGTTCAGCAGGCCGACCCAGGCTTCCCTCTCACCAGCAGCACTTTCCAGCTCATTCTGGGGGATCCCGAGGCGTTCCAAGGCCAGCCGGGAGATATAATCCCTCCAGCGTGTCCTCGGTCTTCCCCGGGGCCTCCTACCAGTTGGACGTGCCCGGAAAACCTCTAATGGGAGGCGTCCAGGAGGCATCCTAACTAGATGCCCGAACCACCTCAGCTGACTCCTTTCGACACGAAGGAGCAGCGACTCGACTCCAAGCTCCCCCCTGATGTCCGAGCTCCTTACCCTATCTCTAAGGCTGAGCCCGGCCACCCTACGGAGGAAGCTCATTTCGGCCGCTTGTATCCGAGATCTCGTTCTTTCGGTCACGACCCAGAGTTCGTGACCATAGGTGAGGGTTGGAACGTAGACCGACCAGTAAATGGAGAGCTTTGCCTTCCGGCTCAGCTCCCTCTTCACTAAGACGGACCGGTACAGCGCCTGTTTTACTGCTGCAGCCGCACCGATCCGCCTGTCGATCTCCCGCTCCACCTTACCCTCACTCGTGAACAAGACCCCGAGATACTTGAACTCCTTCGCTTGGGGTAGGCAGTTTGCCCCCACCTGGAGGGAGCAATCCGCCGGTTTCCGGCAGAGCACCATGGCCTCAGATTTGGAGGTGCTAACTCTCATCCCTGCCGCTTCGCACTCGGCTGCAAAACGCCCCAGTGAATGCTGGAGGTCACGGTCCGAGGAGGCAAACAGGACCACATCATCCGCAAACAGCAGAGAGGCGATCCCGAGACTCCCGAACCAGATCCTCTCCGCCCCCTGGCTGCGCCTAGATATCCTGTCCGTGAAGGTCACGAACAGGACCGGTGATAAAGGGCAGCCCTGGCGGAGGCCAACACCCACCGGGAACGTGTCTGACTTACTACCGAGGAGACGAACACAGCTCCTACTGCAGGCATACAGAGACCGGATGGCCCGTGCCAACGGGTCCGGCACCCCATACTCCCGCAGCACCCCCCACAAAAACCCCCGAGGGACCCGGTCGAAAGCCTTCTCCAGGTCTACAAAGCACATGTAAACTGGTTGGGCAAACTCCCAGGACCCCTCCAGTAATCTTGCGAGGGTAAAGAGCTGGTCCACTGTTCCACGACCGGGACGGAATCCGCACTGTTCGTCCTGAATCTGAGGTTCGACAAGCGGTCGGAGCCTCCTCTCCAGCACCCTGGCATAAGCTTTTCCCGGGAGGCTGAGCAGTGTGATACCACGATAGTTCGAGCACACTCTCCGGTCCCCCTTCTTGAAGATGGGAACCACCACCCCGGTCTGCCAGTCCATGGGCACTGTTCCCGGTGACAGCTGCTCCATGTTGTTCTTTCGGGCTGAGCCCGACCGGGCCCCATGGGCGAAAGCCCGGCCACCAGACGCTCGCCGACGAGCTCCCCTCCTGGGTCTGGCTCCGGGAGGGTGCCCCGGTTTCCCTTGTCCGGGCAAGGTGGCTACAATCCGTGGGCTGCTTATCAACATTGATGACCCATATGTGATTATTTTAGAAGTGATACATTGAATCCCCACATGTGAAAAGTATACATATACATATACATAATAATAATAATAATGCATTTTATTTGTAAGGCAAAAAAATAATCTCAGAGTGCTACAGAGCCAGTAGATAGTTAAAAACAAACTATAATAGAAAAATAAAATGTACTTGTCGTCTTTTGGACGTTTTTCGTGGGAACAGAAAACATGTGAGTCAAACTCAAAACATGATTGTTGGACACAGGTTGTTCATGTTGATTGTCTCACAAGCAAACATGATTATTTCACATTAAAACCCGTTTTTTTGGGGGGGTTTTCCACATGTACTAAATATGCGCAGAAAGCCAGCATCCTCTTGTGCATTTTCCCATAACATAATGATACTCACCAAGTTGTCCAATGAAAGGAATGATCAACCCAGAGTGACTCTTCACAATGTTTCTCTAGATTTATACAGAGAAAGTCATTTTCCTTACGTTGGACTTGTTTTATCTGGCAGTAGTTCAGTGTTCAGATTCTTCACATGATATCACAGATGAAAAAGAACGATTCCAACACTACACTGTAAACAATGTCAATGTAAAATAATGGCAGCTACTGACATTTATTTTCACAGTATCTTATTGTATATTGGATTACAGCATGTGATCGTAGAATAACTGGGTTACAGGTAATGTTATAGTATATACTAACATGTCATGGTTCATTTATAAAGGGTAAAACAATCACACACACAATAAATCACGGACAATACAATATTGCTGTGGTGTATTATTTGTCCTCAATCATTTATACAGCTAACTTTGTAAGACAAATAATAGTGTAGTGACTTCACAGAAAATATGTATTATGCTGATAAATTAGTTATCTGTCACGATGGTTAACCATTGGCAGTAACTGTTCATTTACATGTTAAGGATTAATATTTAATCGTATGTTACAGTTATTATGAAATATTGTAAGACACTGTTGTAAATCCGCTGTGAAGTTACAGCAATGCATTACAGTGTCAAGTGTCATCCGCAGTCGTGTGATATTCAGATCCTTTACCTAAATTAAAGTAGCAATAGAGTGCAAAAGTACTTGCAAGAAGTAAGTAAAAATACAAAATTGGAGAAATGTCCAAAAGCAAAAGTATTCAACATGAGGAATGGCCTATTTCACTATGATATTGTAGTTTTACTGCTTTCAAATTCAAGCTGACTTTTAGAAGGACAGGAAATAAAATGGAAGTATGCATAACTACATGAAGACTGTCCTCGACCCATACATGACCCTATAGGTCGTTTGTTCAACCCATATTTGTTGAACAACCCATATTTGTTGAACAGCGGCTTCCAGTGGCTGCAGAAATGAAGACAGGAGCTCAGGAAGAGGTCGGTTGAGGATGGCGGTCCCTGCTCACACTCTGCTCTCAGGGGGTGGGAAGGGGGGTGGCAGGTCAACATGGGGGAAGTGTTTGAGAAAGAAAAGAAGTTCCTAAACTTCCTTACTTCCGACTCCTTTACTTCCTGCGCCCTTGCTCACCACACCCATCGTCGAGCTCAGCTCTAATATCGATCAGACAGATGTAAATACACCTGGCGAAGTACTCCAAACCTCCTCTGTGGTACTTCCTACTGCACCACAGGTGTCTCCAGGACCACGTGTTGCACAACCCTAAGATGACCAGTGTCACAGCTAATGATCATTTTGATTGAGCATTCTTCACCGTAGTATACCGTCAAATAACTGACACAAAAAATGTCAATATTAGAAATATCAGCCGAAAGTGGCTACATGTCGATAACATCATTGGTACACATCTACTGAGCAACACCACTGTAAAGAATCTCTAGTTATCTTTGACCCAGACTTGTCCTTTAACTCCCACGTTAAGCAAATCTCAAGGATTGCATTTTTTCATCTACGTAACATTTAAAAAATCAGGCACAACTTGTCTCAAAAAGATGCAGAAAAGCTGGTTCACGCGTTTGTTACTTCCAGACTAGATTACTGCAACTCCTTATTATCAGGCTGCTCTAATAAGTCTCTTAAATCCCTCCAGTTGATCCAGAATGCTGCAGCTCGTGTACTCACAAAAACTAAGAAAAGAGATCACATGACTCCTGTATTAGCTGCTCTGCACTGGCTCCCTGTAAAATCAAAAATCACATTTAAAATTCTTCTCCTCACCTACAAAGCCTTGATTGGTGATGCACCTTCATATCTTAAGGAGCTTGTAGTACCATATTGCCCCACTAGAGAGCTGCGCTCACTAAATGTGGGGCTACTTGTGGTTCCTAGAGTCCTAAAAAGTAGAATGGGAGCAAGAGCCTTCAGTTATCAAGCTCCTCTTTTATGGAACCAGCTTCCACTTTCAGTCCGGGAGGCAGACACAGTCACCTCATTCAAGAATAGACTTAAGACTTTCCTCTTTAATAGTGCTTATAGTTAGGGCTGAATCTGGTTTGCCCTGGTCCAGCCCCTTGATATGCTGCTATAGGCTTATAGGCTGCTGGGGGATGTTTTAGGATACACTGAGCACCTATCTCCTCTTCTCTCACCTTATGGATGAATTTACATCTCTCCATTGCACCTTATTAACTCTGCTTCCTCCCCGGAGTCGTTGTGACTTCACGTCTCATAGGGTCCATTGGACCTGGAGGTGTCTGATGCTGGTGAGCCGGCCTCCCGCGTTGGCCATGCTGATGCCCCGCCCCCCCTCCTCTCTAACCTCCTTCTGTTTCATGGATTGGAGTTCCATTCATACATTGTCATATTCATGTAATGTTTATGTAACTCTGTAACTCTGTTCATCTGGTCACATGACATCTATTGCTTCTGTCCATCCGGGGAGAGGGATCCTCCTCTGTTGCTCTCCTGAAGGTTTCTTCACTTTTTTCCCTGTAAAGGTTATTTTTGGGGAGTTTTTCCTGATCCGATGTGAGGTCAAAGGTCAGGGATGTCGTATGTGTACAGATTGTAAAGCCCTCTGAGGGGAGTTTGTAATTTGTGATATTGGGCTATACAAAATAAACTGAATTGAATTGAATTGAAGGGTGTTGGTGAGAAGGGGTGCTGTGGAGCTCAAGTCTGGCATGAGACCAGATGTGGGAATTTTACTCTTGCACACAATATTGTTGTTGTTGTGTGTTTTTGTGTGTTGTTATGTAGCCAAATGGGACTACAATCTGCATTTCATGACAATTGACATGCTTTTTAAATGCTAAACCGTTAAGTAACATAGGGCCAGCATGTGTATTTACATTTTCATTTCCTTTATTATTTAAATCCTTAAATGGAATATGTCCTGCACTGCTATTTCATTTTATTGTATTGTATATATTATTGTATTGATTGTAAACTTGTTTGCTGATGCTTCACAGAAATTACCCTGTGGGGATGAATAAAGTACATATCTAATCTAACCTATCATCGAATCTATAAGGTTGTACCTATTTTTATTATTATTTGCAGGATGAATGAATGTGAATGAATATGAATAATAATCAACGAAATGGTTCGGGAGTAGGAGTGGGGGCTGTGTTCTCCATCAGACCCCAAAACCTCTGCGCCCGGCCCTGCTCAGAGCCGCAGGCAGCACATCCCGTGCCGCGGTCCGCCTCCACAGAGCTGCACCGTGAGGATAACCGGGGTCGAAGACGGCTGGCAAGAGGTACAAAGACAAATGTCGACCTCAGGATATTGCACTGAAATCCTCACGCGGCGCTCTCCAAACGATGAACCGGCTGGTCCCGGAACAGCTGAGAGCCGCGCGGCGAGCCGGGCGTTGGAGGATGGGTGCGCGTCCATCTCTGCCCGGGAGCGGACACACTCGGGGATGAGAACATAAAAGAAAACACATCTCTCCAACAATCCGCCTCCGAATATTCCGAAACAAAGGGAGAGGAGAGGAGAAGGGAGAGGAGAGGAGAAGGGAGAGGAGAGGAGAAGGGAGAGGAGAGGAGAAGGGAGAGGAGAGGAGAAGGGAGAGGAGAGGAGAAGGGAGAGGAGAGGAGAGGAGAGGAGAGGAGACGAGAGGAGACGAGACGAGACGAGAGGAGAGGAGAGGAGAGGAGAGGAGAGGAGAGGAGAGGAGAGGAGAGGAGAGGAGAGGAGAGGAGAGGAGAGGAGAGGAGACGAGACGAGACGAGAGGAGAGGAGAGGAGAGGAGAGGAGAGGAGACGAGACGAGACGAGACGAGAGGAGAGGAGAGGAGACGAGGACGCCTCCATCGTGTCTCTGGCTGCCTGCCCCGTTCTCCTGATTGACCGGCCCGCTGGAGGCACGACAAGCCAAACCCACCCGGTGTGAGCCTGCGTATATAAAGCCGAGTGTCTGTCACCAGATCACCATCATCACCATCATCATCACAATCATCATCATCAGCCTCCTTCCGACCTGACCCGGGATCCCTCTTTGTTTCGTGTCTTCAGGAGCAGCCATGTCTCACGCATGGGGATACGGACCGACTAACGGTGAGGATCTGTCCGCGTGCACCGGACGGGCAGCTTTGACATGTAACAGGTTGTCAGTGTCGCGCGAGTGCAGACAGTAAATGCTGCGGTCAGCAAGTTGCCCTCAAAAAGCAGGGAACGACATGAATAATTAATATGACTGTAGGTCACGATCAGTCCATCTGACAGTAGTAAAGCTATGTGAAACTCAACTTTTAATACGTGCTCACGTAGAATTAACATGACACAGACATTAATGAAAATATTGTATTGAGCTATCATGTAAAGGGTCTGCACATATAGCTATTAATTATATTCGTACTTCTGTTGCTTTATTAGAATCAGTGGTTATATTTACTGTACGTATGTTCATGATTTACTCACATAGTTTGCCTAAATTGTACTGCAGTAGTAATAATTCAAAATCATGCTGAAATAACCCATTCTGCCAATTGAATACTTAATATTTAAAGTAAAATATTATATATTTGTACTTTTAAATGCACAATGGCTGCTTTTATTTGAGTAAAGGATCTGAATATCACACTGCTGTAGTAAACTTGAGAAGGAGTTTTTAAATATCATTTTTTGTAAGTGTGGTAACATGAAGGATCTGAATACTTGTTTCTGCACCTGGTGAAGCTGGTGAAGTTGATGAAGTTGGTGAAGTTGATGAAGTTGATGAAGTTGGTGAAGTTGGTGGTGTTGATGAAGCTCATGAAGTTGATGAAGTTGGTGAAGTTGATGAAGTTGGTGAAGTTGATGAAGTTGATGAAGTTGGTGAAGTTGATGAAGTTGATGAAGTTGGTGAAGTTGGTGGTGTTGATGAAGCTCATGAAGTTGATGAAGTTGATGAAGTTGGTGGTGTTGATGAAGTTGGTGGTGTTGATGAAGCTCATGAAGTTGATGAAGTTGATGAAGTTGATGAAGTTGGTGAAGTTGATGAAGTTGGTGGTGTTGATGAAGCTCATGAAGTTGATGAAGTTGATGAAGTTGATGAAGTTGGTGAAGTTGATGAAGTTGATGAAGTTGATGAAGTTGGTGAAGTTGGTGGTGTTGATGAAGCTCATGAAGTTGATGAAGTTGATGAAGTTGGTGGTGTTGATGAAGCTCATGAAGTTGATGAAGTTGGTGGTGTTGATGAAGCTCATAAAGTTGATGAAGTTAATGAAGCTCATGAAGTTGGTGAAGTTGGTGAAGTTGATGAAGCTCTTGAAGCTGATGAAGCTGATGAAGCTGATGAAGCTGGTGAAGTTGATGAAGCTCATGAAGTTGGTGAAGTTGGTGAAGTTGATGAAGCTCTTGAAGCTGATGAAGCTGATGAAGCTGATGAAGCTGGTGAAGTTGATGAAGCTCATGAAGTTGGTGAAGTTGGTGAAGTTGGTGAAGCTCATGAAGTTGGTGAAGTTGGTGAAGTTGGTGAAGCTCATGAAGCTCATGAAGCTCATGAAGCTGATGAAGCTGGTGAAGTTGATGAAGCTCTTGAAGCTCATGAAGCTGATGAAGCTCATGAAGCTGATGAAGCTCATGAAGCTGATGAAGCTGGTGAAGCTGGTGAAGTTGATGAAGCTGATGAAGCAGCCGAAGGTGGATGAAAGGAGAATTATTTCTTTGTCTTAAATCTACAGGCAAACTTCTAAGAGGCTGCCGTAAAAGTGCTCCACATGGAACATCCAAGAATATGACAAAGCCCTTGCTACTAACATGTACTTATTTCATATTTTATATTGGAATATGTATTTGCAGGACCTGACAAATGGGGAGAAGATTGCCCGATAGCTAATGGGCCCAGACAGTCTCCCATCAACATTTTACCTAAGGAGATCAACTTTGACCCCACTCTGAAGCCTCTGAAAATCAAGTACGACCCCTCCAACGCTAAGGGCATTCTGAACAACGGGCACTCCTTCCAGGTGGACTATGAGGACGACACCGACAGCTCCAGTAAGCACAGCTCAGCTCCTGGTGTTATATATATATATATATATATATATATACATCGTATATGTAATTACCTCATTTCAACATATATTTACCTTATTTCATTTTTCATTTTTTCACGAAATGAACCAAAAAGCAGAAATGAGGAAGATCTTGATAACATTTAAATAATACCCCCTAAAATTAAAATAAATGTGGTTAGAATTGAAATCAAATACTATTTCTAAGCCTGTTTAAAAGATATTATGTCAATGCTGATCTGAAAGGAAAGCATAAACTGAAACGTTGGATGGACAGGTAAACTATTGACTTTCCCAGCCATTGGTATTACAGTATTACAGTATTACAGTATTAGAGTATGACAGTATTACAGTGTTACAGTATTACAGTATTACAGTATTACAGTATTAGAGTATGACAGTATTACAGTATGACAGTATTACAGTGTTACAGTGTTACAGTATTACAGTATTACAGTGTTACAGTATGACAGTATTACAGTATTACAGTGTTACAGTATGACAGTATTACAGTGTTACAGTATTACAGTATGACAGTATTACAGTATGACAGTATTACAGTATGACAGTATTACAGTATTACAGTGTTACAGTATTACAGTGTTACAGTATTACGGTGTTACAGTATTACAGTATGACAGTATGACAGTATTACAGTATGATTACAGTATGACAGTATTACAGTATGACAGTATTACAGTGTTACAGTATTACAGTATGACAGTATTACAGTGTTACAGTATTACAGTATGACAGTATTACAGTATTACAGTGTTACAGTATTACAGTATGACAGTATGACAGTATTACAGTATGACAGTATTACAGTATGACAGTATTACCTTATGACAGTATTACAGTATTACAGTGTTACAGTATTACAGTAGTAGAGTATGACAGTATTACAGTGTTACAGTATTACAGTATTACATTGTTACAGTATGACAGTATGACAGTATTACAGTATGACAGTATTACAGTGTTACAGTATGACAGTATTACAGTGTTACAGTATTACAGTATGACAGTATTACAGTATGACAGTATTACAGTGATGCAGTATTACAGTATGACAGTATGACAGTATTACAGTATGACAGTATTACAGTGTTGCAGTATTACAGTATTACAGTGTTACAGTATGACAGTATGACAGTGTTACATTATTACAGTATGACATTATTAGAGTATGACAGTATTACAGTGTTACAGTGTTACAGTATGACAGTGTTACAGTATGACAGTATTACAGTATGACAGTATTAGAGTATGACAGTATTACAGTGTTACAGTATGACAGTGTTACAGTATTACAGTATGACAGTGTTACAGTATTACAGTAGTACAGTGTTACAGTATGACAGTGTTACAGTATGACAGTATTACAGTATTACAGTAATACAGTGTTACAGTATTACAGTATTACAGTATGACAGTATTACAGTGTTGTAGTATTACAGTATGACAGTATAACAGTGTTACATTATTACAGTATTACAGTGTTACAATATTACAGTATTACAGTATGACAGTATTACAGTATTACAGTATGACAGTATAACAGTGTTACAGTATTACAGTATGACAGTGTTACAGTATTACAGTGTTACAGTATTACAGTGTTACAGTATTACGGTGTTACAGTATTACAGTATGACAGTATGACAGTATTACATTGTTACAGTATTACAGTATGACAGTGTTACAGTATGACAGTATGACAGTATTACAGTATGACAGTATTACAGTATTACCTTATGACAGTATTACAGTATTACAGTGTTACAGTATTACAGTATTACAGTTTTACAGTGTTACAGTATGACAGTATTACAGTATTACAATATGACAGTATTACAGTATGACAGTATTACAGTATTACAGTATTACAGTATGACAGTATTACAGTATTACAGTATGACAGTATGACAGTATGACAGTATGACAGTATAACAGTGTTACAGTATTACAGTATTACAGTGTTACAGTATTACAGTATGACAGTATTACAGTGTTACAGTATTATAGTGTTACAGTATTACGGTGTTACAGTATGACAGTATGACAGTGTTACATTATTACAGTATGACATTATTAAAGTATGACAGTATTACAGTGTTACAGTGTTACAGTATGACAGTGTTACAGTATGACAGTATTACAGTATGACAGTATTAGAGTATGACAGTATTACAGTGTTACAGTATGACAGTGTTACAGTATTACAGTATGACAGTGTTACAGTATTACAGTAGTACAGTGTTAGAGTATGACAGTGTTACAGTATGACAGTATTACAGTATTACAGTAATACAGTGTTACAGTATTACAGTATTACAGTATGACAGTATTACAGTGTTGTAGTATTACAGTATGACAGTATAACAGTGTTACATTATTACAGTATTACAGTGTTACAGTATTACAGTATTACAGTATGACAGTATTACAGTATGACAGTATTACAGTATTACAGTATTACAGTATTACAGTATGACAGTATGACAGTATGACAGTATAACAGTGTTACAGTATTACAGTATGACAGTGTTACAGTATTACAGTGTTACAGTATTACAGTGTTACAGTATGACAGTATTACAGTATTACAGTATCACAGTATTACAGTATTACAGTATTACAGTGTTACAGTATTACAGTATTACAGTGTTACAGTATGACAGTATTACAGTATGACAGTATGACAGTATTACAGTATTACCTTATGACAGTATTACCTTATGACAGTATTACAGTATTACAGTATTACAGTGTTACAGTATTACAGTATTACAGTTTTACAGTGTTACAGTATGACAGTATTACAGTATTACAATATGACAGTATTACAGTATGACAGTATTACAGTATTACAGTATTACAGTATTACAGTATGACAGTATTACAGTATTACAGTATTACAGTATGACAGTATGACAGTATGACAGTATAACAGTGTTACAGTATTACAGTATTACAGTGTTACAGTATTACAGTATGACAGTATTACAGTGTTACAGTATTACAGTGTTACAGTATTACGGTGTTACAGTATTACAGTATGACAGTATGACAGTATTACAGTGTTACAGTATTACAGTATGACAGTGTTACAGTATTACAGTGTTACAGTATGACAGTATTACAGTATGACAGTATGACAGTATTACAGTATTACCTTATGACAGTATTACAGTATTACAGTATTACAGTGTTACAGTATTACAGTTTTACAGTGTTACAGTATGACAGTATTACAGTATTACAATATGACAGTATTACAGTATGACAGTATTACAGTGTTACAGTATTACAGTATGACAGTATTACAGTGTTGCAGTATTACAGTATGAAAGTATTACAGTATGACAGTATTACAGTGTTGCAGTATTACAGTATTACAGTGTTACAGTATGACAGTGTTACAGTATGAAAGTATGACAGTATTACAGTGTTACATTATTACAGTATAACAGTATTAGAGTATGACAGTATTACAGTGTTACAGTGTTACAGTATGACAGTGTTACAGTATTACAGTAGTACAGTGTTACAGTATGACTGTGTTACAGTATGACAGTATGACAGTATAACAGTATGACAGTATGACAGTATAACAGTATTACAGTATTACAGTAATACAGTGTTACAGTAATACAGTGTTACAGTATGACAGTTTTACAGTATGACAGTATGACAGTATTACAGTATGACAGTATTACAGTGTTGCAGTATTACAGTATTACAGTGTTACAGTATTACAGTATGACAGTGTTACAGTATTACAGTATGACAGTATGACAGTATGACAGTATTACAGTATTACACTATGAGAGTATGACAGTATGACAGTATTACAGTATTACAGTATTAGAGTATGACAGTATTACAGTGTTACAGTTTTACATTATGACAGTATTACAGTATTACAGTGTTACAGTATGACAGTATTACAGTATGACAGTATTACAGTGTTACAGTATGACAGTATTACAGTGTTACAGTGTTACAGTATTACAGTATGACAGTATTACAGTATGACAGTATTACAGTGTTGCAGTATTACAGTATGACAGTATGACATTATTACAGTATGACAGTGTTACAGTATGACAGTATTACAGTGTTGCAGTATTACAGTATTACAGTGTTACAGTATGATAGTATGACAGTGTTACAGTATTACAGTATGAGAGTATTACAGTGTTACAGTATTACAGTATGACAGTATTAGAGTATGACAGTATTACAGTGTTACAGTGTTACAGTATGACAGTGTTACAGTATTACAGTATGACAGTATTACAGTATTACAGTAGTACAGTGTTACAGTATGACAGTGTTACAGTATGACAGTATAACAGTATTACAGTATGACAGTATTACAGTGTTGCAGTATTACAGTATGACAGTATTACAGTATTACCTTATGACAGTATTACAGTATGACAGTATTACAGTGTTACAGTATTACAGTGTTACAGTATTACAGTATTACAGTATTACAGTGTTACAGTATTACAGTATTAGAGTATGACAGTATTACAGTGTTACAGTATTACAGTATGACAGTATTACAGTATGACAGTATTACAGTGATGCAGTATTACAGTATGACAGTATGACAGTATTACAGTATGACAGTATGACAGTATTACAGTATGACAGTATGACAGTGTTGCAGTATTACAGTATTACAGTGTTACAGTATGACAGTATGACAGTGTTACAGTATTACAGTATGACAGTATTAGAGTATGACAGTATTACAGTGTTACAGTGTTACAGTATGACAGTGTTACAGTATTACAGAATGACAGTATTACAGTATTACAGTAGTACAGTGTTACAGTATGACAGTGTTACAGTATGACAGTATGACAGTATAACAGTATTACAGTATTACAGTAATACAGTGTTACAGTATTACAGTATTACAGTATGACAGTATTACAGTGTTGTAGTATTACAGTATGACAGTATAACAGTGTTACAGTATTACAGTGTTACAGTATTACAGTATGACAGTATTACAGTATGACAGTATGACAATATTACAGTATTACAGTATTACAGTATGACAGTATGACAGTATTACAGTATGACAGTATGGCAGTATGACAGTATAACAGTGTTACAGTATTACAGTATTACAGTGTTACAGTATTACAGTATGACAGTATTACAATAATACAGTATTACAGTGTTACAGTATTACGTTGTTACAGTATTACAGTATGACAGTATGACAGTATTACAGTGTTACAGTATTACAGTATGACAGTGTTACAGTATTACAGTGTTACAGTATGACAGTATGACAGTATTACAGTATGACAGTATTACAGTATTACCTTATGACAGTATTACAGTATTACAGTATTACAGTGTTACAGTATTACAGTATTAGAGTATGACAGTATTACAGTATTACAGTATTACAGTATTACAGTGTTACAGTATGACAGTATTACAGTATTACAGTATGACAGTATTACAGTATTACAGTATGACAGTATTACAGTGTTACAGTATTACAGTATTACAGTATTACAGTGTTGCAGTATTACAGTATGACAGTATGACAGTATTACAGTATGACAGTATGACAGTATTACAGTATGACAGTATTACAGTGTTGCAGTATTACAGTAGAACAGTGTTACAGTATGACAGTGTTACAGTATGACAGTATGACAGTGTTACAGTATTACAGTATGACAGTATGACATTATTACAGTATGACAGTATTACAGTATGACAGTATTACAGTGTTGCAGTATTACAGTATTACAGTGTTACAGTATGATAGTATGACAGTGTTACAGTATTACAGTATGAGAGTATTACAGTGTTACAGTATTACAGTATGACAGTATTAGAGTATGACAGTATTACAGTGTTACAGTGTTACAGTATGACAGTGTTACAGTATTACAGTATGACAGTATGACAGTATGACAGTATTACAGTAGTACAGTGTTACAGTATGACAGTGTTACAGTATGACAGTATGACAGTATAACAGTATTACAGTATGACAGTATTACAGTATTACAGTGTTGCAGTATTACAGTATGACAGTATTACAGTATTACCTTATGACAGTATTACAGTATGACAGTATTACAGTGTTACAGTATTACAGTGTTACAGTATTACAGTATTACAGTATTACAGTGTTACAGTATTACAGTATTAGAGTATGACAGTATTACAGTGTTACAGTATTACAGTATGACAGTATTACAGTATGACAGTATTACAGTGATGCAGTATTACAGTATGACAGTATGACAGTATTACAGTATGACAGTATGACAGTATTACAGTATGACAGTATGACAGTGTTGCAGTATTACAGTATTACAGTGTTACAGTATGACAGTATGACAGTGTTACAGTATTACAGTATGACAGTATTAGAGTATGACAGTATTACAGTGTTACAGTGTTACAGTATGACAGTGTTACAGTATTACAGAATGACAGTATTACAGTATTACAGTAGTACAGTGTTACAGTATGACAGTGTTACAGTATGACAGTATGACAGTATAACAGTATTACAGTAATACAGTGTTACAGTATTACAGTATTACAGTATGACAGTATTACAGTGTTGTAGTATTACAGTATGACAGTATAACAGTGTTACAGTATTACAGTGTTACAGTATTACAGTATGACAGTATTACAGTATGACAGTATGACAATATTACAGTATTACAGTATTACAGTATGACAGTATGACAGTATTACAGTATGACAGTATGGCAGTATGACAGTATAACAGTGTTACAGTATTACAGTATTACAGTGTTACAGTATTACAGTATGACAGTATTACAATGTTACAGTATTACAGTGTTACAGTATTACGTTGTTACAGTATTACAGTATGACAGTATTACAGTGTTACAGTATTACAGTATGACAGTGTTACAGTATTACAGTGTTACAGTATGACAGTATGACAGTATTACAGTATGACAGTATTACAGTATTACCTTATGACAGTATTACAGTATTACAGTATTACAGTGTTACAGTATTACAGTATTAGAGTATGACAGTATTACAGTATTACAGTGTTACAGTATGACAGTATTACAGTATTACAGTATGACAGTATTACAGTATGACAGTATTACAGTATGACAGTATTACAGTGTTACAGTATTACAGTATGACAGTATTACAGTGTTGCAGTATTACAGTATGACAGTATGACAGTATTACAGTATGACAGTATGACAGTATTACAGTATGACAGTATTACAGTGTTGCAGTATTACAGTATTACAGTGTTACAGTATGACAGTGTTACAGTATTACAGTATTACAGTATGACAGTATTACAGTGTTACAGTATTACAGTATTACAGTATGACAGTATTACAGTGTTACATTATTACAGTATGACAGTATTAGAGTATGACAGTAGTACAGTGTTACAGTGTTACAGTATGACAGTGTTACAGTATTACAGTATGACAGTATTACAGTAGAACAGTGTTACAGTATGACAGTGTTACAGTATGACAGTATGACAGTATAACAGTATTACAGTAATACAGTGTTACAGTATGACAGTATTACAGTATGACAGTATGACAGTATTACAGTATTACAGTGTTACAGTATTACAGTATGACAGTGTTACAGTATTACAGTATGACAGTATGACAGTATTACAGTATTACACTATGAGAGTATGACAGTATGACAGTATTACAGTATTAGAGTATGACAGTATTACAGTGTTACAGTTTTACAGTATGACAGTATTACAGTGTTACAGTATGACAGTATGACAGTATGACAGTATTACAGTGTTACAGTATGACAGTATTACAGTGTTACAGTATTACAGTATGACAGTATTACGGTATGACAGTATGACAGTATTACAGTGTTACAGTATGACAGTATTACAGTGTTACAGTATTACAGTATGACAGTATTACGGTATGACAGTATTACAGTGATGCAGTATTACAGTATGACAGTATGACAGTATTACAGTATGACAGTATTACAGTGTTGCAGTATTACAGTATTACAGTGTTACAGTATGACAGTATTACAGTGTTACAGTATTACAGTATGAGAGTATGACAGTATTACAGTGTTACAGTATTACAGTATGACAGTATTAGAGTATGACAGTATTAGAGTATGACAGTATTACAGTGTTACAGTGTTACAGTATGACAGTGTTACAGTATTACAGTATGACAGTATTACAGTAGTACAGTGTTACAGTATGACAGTGTTACAGTATGACAGTATGACAGTATAACAGTATTACAGTATTACAGTAATACAGTGTTACAGTATTACAGTATTACAGTATGACAGTATTACAGTGTTGTAGTATTACAGTATGACAGTATAACAGTGTTACAGTATTACAGTATTACAGTGTTACAGTATTACAGTATGACAGTATGACAGTATTACAGTATTACAGTATTACAGTATTACAGTATGACAGTATAACAGTGTTACAGTATTACAGTATTACAGTGTTACAGTATTACAGTATGACAGTATTACATTGTTACAGTATTACAGTGTTACAGTATTACGGTATTACAGTATTACAGTATGACAGTATGACAGTATTACAGTGTTACAGTATTACAGTATGACAGTGTTACAGTATTACAGTGTTACAGTATTACAGTATGACAGTATTAGAGTATGACAGTATTACAGTGTTAGTGTTACAGTGTTACAGTATGACAGTGTTACAGTATTACAGTATGACAGTATTACAGTATTACAGTAGTACAGTGTTACAGTATGACAGTGTTACAGTATGACAGTATGACAGTATGACAGTATAACAGTATTACAGTATTACAGTAATACAGTGTTACAGTAATACAGTGTTACAGTATGACAGTATTACAAGATGACAGTATGACAGTATTACAGTATGACAGTATTACAGTGTTGCAGTATTACAGTATTACAGTGTTACAGTAATACAGTATGACAGTGTTACAGTATTACAGTATGACAGTATAAGAGTATGACAGTATTACAGTATTACAGTATTACAGTATTAGAGTATGACAGTATTACAGTTCTACAGTATGACAGTATTACAGTATGACAGTATTACAGTGTTACAGTATGACAGTATTACAGTATGACAGTATTACAGTGTTACAGTAGGACAGTATTACAGTGTTACAGTATTACAGTATGACAGTATTACAGTATGACAGTATTACAGTGATGCAGTATTACAGTATGACAGTATGACAGTATTACAGTATGACAGTATTACAGTGTTGCAGTATGACAGTATGACAGTGTTACAGTATTACAGTATGACAGTATTAGAGTATGACAGTATTACAGTGTTACAGTGTTACAGTATGACAGTGTTACAGTATTACAGAATGACAGTATTACAGTATTACAGTAGTACAGTGTTACAGTATGACAGTGTTACAGTATGACAGTATGACAGTATAACAGTAGTACAGTGTTACAGTATTACAGTATGACAGTGTTACAGTATTACAGTGTTACAGTATGACAGTATGACAGTATTACAGTATGACAGTATTACAGTATTACCTTATGACAGTATTACAGTATTACAGTATTACAGTGTTACAGTATTACAGTATTAGAGTATGACAGTATTACAGTATTACAGTATTACAGTGTTACAGTATGACAGTATTACAGTATTACAGTATGACAGTATTACAGTATGACAGTATTACAGTGTTACAGTATTACAGTATGACAGTATTACAGTGTTGCAGTATTACCGTATGACAGTATGACAGTATTACAGTATGACAGTATGACAGTATTACAGTATGACAGTATTACAGTGTTGCAGTATTACAGTATTACAGTGTTACAGTATGACAGTGTTACAGTATTACAGTATTACAGTATGACAGTATTACAGTGTTACAGTATTACAGTATTACAGTATGACAGTATTACAGTGTTACATTATTACAGTATGACAGTATTAGAGTATGACAGTAGTACAGTGTTACAGTGTTACAGTATGACAGTGTTACAGTATTACAGTATGACAGTATTACAGTATTACAGTAGAACAGTGTTACAGTATGACAGTGTTACAGTATGACAGTATAACAGTATTACAGTAATACAGTGTTACATTATGACAGTATTACAGTATGACAGTATGACAGTATTACAGTATTACAGTGTTACAGTATTACAGTATGACAGTGTTACAGTATTACAGTATGACAGTATTACAGTATTCCACTATGAGAGTATGACAGTATGACAGTATTACAGTATTAGAGTATGACAGTATTACAGTGTTACAGTTTTACAGTATGACAGTATTACAGTGTTACAGTATGACAGTATGACAGTATGACAGTATTACAGTGTTACAGTATGACAGTATTACAGTGTTACAGTATTACAGTATGACAGTATTACGGTATGACAGTATTACAGTGATGCAGTATTACAGTATGACAGTATGACAGTATTACAGTATGACAGTATTACAGTGTTGCAGTATTACAGTATTACAGTGTTACAGTATGACAGTATTACAGTGTTACAGTATTACAGTATGAGAGTATGACAGTATTACAGTGTTACAGTATTACAGTATGACAGTATTAGAGTATGACAGTATTAGAGTATGACAGTATTACAGTGTTACAGTGTTACAGTATGACAGTGTTACAGTATTACAGTATGACAGTATTACAGTAGTACAGTGTTACAGTATGACAGTGTTACAGTATGACAGTATGACAGTATTACAGTATTACAGTAATACAGTGTTACAGTATTACAGTATTACAGTATGACAGTATTACAGTGTTGTAGTATTACAGTATGACAGTATAACAGTGTTACAGTATTACAGTATTACAGTGTTACAGTATTACAGTATGACAGTATGACAGTATTACAGTATTACAGTATTACAGTATGACAGTATAACAGTGTTACAGTATTACAGTATTACAGTGTTACAGTATTACAGTATGACAGTATTACATTGTTACAGTATTACAGTGTTACAGTATTACGGTGTTACAGTATTACAGTATGACAGTATGACAGTATTACAGTGTTACAGTATTACAGTATGACAGTGTTACAGTATTACAGTGTTACAGTATTACAGTATTACAGTATGACAGTATTAGAGTATGACAGTATTACAGTGTTAGTGTTACAGTGTTACAGTATGACAGTGTTACAGTATTACAGTATGACAGTATTACAGTATTACAGTAGTACAGTGTTACAGTATGACAGTGTTACAGTATGACAGTATGACAGTATAACAGTATTACAGTATTACAGTAATACAGTGTTACAGTAATACAGTGTTACAGTATGACAGTATTACAAGATGACAGTATGACAGTATTACAGTATGACAGTATTACAGTGTTGCAGTATTACAGTATTACAGTGTTACAGGAATACAGTATGACAGTGTTACAGTATTACAGTATGACAGTATAAGAGTATGACAGTATTACAGTATTACAGTATTAGAGTATGACAGTATTACAGTTCTACAGTATGACAGTATTACAGTATGACAGTATTACAGTGTTACAGTATGACAGTATTACAGTATGACAGTATTACAGTGTTACAGTATGACAGTATTACAGTGTTACAGTATTACAGTATGACAGTATTACAGTATGACAGTATTACAGTGATGCAGTATTACAGTATGACAGTATGACAGTATTACAGTATGACAGTATTACAGTGTTGCAGTATGACAGTATGACAGTGTTACAGTATTACAGTATGACAGTATTAGAGTATGACAGTATTACAGTGTTACAGTGTTACAGTATGACAGTGTTACAGTATTACAGAATGACAGTATTACAGTATTACAGTAGTACAGTGTTACAGTATGACAGTGTTACAGTATGACAGTATGACAGTATAACAGTATTACAGTATTACAGTAATACAGTGTTACAGTATTACAGTATTACAGTATGACAGTATTACAGTGTTGTAGTATTAAAGTATGACAGTATAACAGTGTTACAGTATTACAGTGTTACAGTATTACAGTATGACAGTATTACAGTATGACAGTATGACAATATTACAGTATTACAGTATTACAGTATGACAGTATGACAGTATTACAGTATTACAGTATGACAGTATGGCAGTATGACAGTATAACAGTGTTACAGTATTACAGTATTACAGTGTTACAGTATTACAGTATGACAGTATTACAATGTTACAGTATTACAGTGTTACAGTATTACGTTGTTACAGTATTACAGTATGACAGTATTACAGTGTTGCAGTATTACAGTATGACAGTATGACAGTATTACAGTATGACAGTATGACAGTATTACAGTATGACAGTATTACAGTGTTGCAGTATTACAGTATTACAGTGTTACAGTATTACGTTGTTACAGTGTTACAGTATGACAGTATGACAGTATGACAGTATGACAGTATTACAGTATTACCTTATGACAGTATTACAGTATTACAGTATTACAGTGTTACAGTATTACAGTATTAGAGTATGACAGTATTACAGTATTACAGTATTACAGTGTTACAGTATGACAGTATTACAGTATTACAGTATGACAGTATTACAGTATGACAGTATTACAGTGTTACAGTATTACAGTATGACAGTATTACAGTGTTGCAGTATTACAGTATGACAGTATGACAGTATTACAATATGACAGTATGACAGTATTACAGTATGACAGTATTACAGTGTTGCAGTATTACAGTATTACAGTGTTACAGTATGACAGTGTTACAGTATTAAAGTATTACAGTATGACAGTATTACAGTGTTACAGTATTACAGTATTACAGTATGACAGTATTACAGTGTTACATTATTACAGTATGACAGTATTAGAGTATGACAGTAGTACAGTGTTACAGTGTTACAGTATGACAGTGTTACAGTATTACAGTATTACAGTATGACAGTATAACAGTGTTACAGTATTACAGTATTACAGTGTTACAGTATTACAGTATGACAGTATTACATTGTTACAGTATTACAGTGTTACAGTATTACGGTGTTACAGTATTACAGTATGACAGTATGACAGTATTACAGTGTTACAGTATTACAGTATGACAGTGTTACAGTATTACAGTGTTACAGTATTACAGTATGACAGTATTAGAGTATGACAGTATTACAGTGTTAGTGTTACAGTGTTACAGTGTTACAGTATGACAGTGTTACAGTATTACAGTATGACAGTATTACAGTATTACAGTAGTACAGTGTTACAGTATGACAGTGTTACAGTATGACAGTATGACAGTATAACAGTGTTACAGTATGACAGTGTTACAGTATGACAGTATGACAGTATAACAGTATTACAGTATTACAGTAATACAGTGTTACAGTAATACAGTGTTACAGTATGACAGTATTACAAGATGACAGTATGACAGTATAACAGTATTACAGTATTACAGTAATACAGTGTTACAGTAATACAGTGTTACAGTATGACAGTATTACAAGATGACAGTATGACAGTATTACAGTATGACAGTATTACAGTATGACAGTATTACAGTGTTGCAGTATTACAGTATTACAGTGTTACAGTATGACAGTATTACATTGTTACAGTATTACAGTGTTACAGTATTACGGTGTTACAGTATTACAGTATGACAGTATGACAGTATTACAGTGTTACAGTAATAAAGTATGACAGTATTAGAGTATGACAGTATTACAGTGTTACAGTGTTACAGTATGACAGTGTTACAGTATTACAGTATGACAGTATTACAGTAGTACAGTGTTACAGTATGACAGTGTTACAGTATGACAGTATGACAGTATAACAGTATTACAGTATTACAGTAATACAGTGTTACAGTATTACAGTATTACAGTATGACAGTATTACAGTGTTGTAGTATTACAGTATGACAGTATAAAAGTGTTACAGTATTACAGTATTGCAGTGTTAGAGTATTACAGTATGACAGTATTACAGTATGACAGTATGACAGTATTACAGTATTACAGTATTACAGTATGACAGTATGACAGTATTACAGTATTACAGTATGACAGTATTACAGTATGACAGTATGACAGTATAACAGTGTTACAGTATTACAGTATTACAGTGTTACAGTATTACAGTATGACAGTATGACAGTATTACATTGTTACAGTATTACAGTGTTACAGTATTACGGTGTTACAGTATTACAGTATGACAGTATGACAGTATTACAGTGTTACAGTATTACAATATGACAGTGTTACAGTATTACAGTGTTACAGTGTTACAGTATGACAGTATTACAGTGTTACAGTATTACAGTATGACAGTATTACAGTATGACAGTATTACAGTGATGCAGTATTACAGTATGACAGTATGACAGTATTACAGTATGACAGTATTACAGTGTTGCAGTATGACAGTATGACAGTGTTACAGTATTACAGTATGACAGTATTAGAGTATGACAGTATTACAGTGTTACAGTGTTACAGTATGACAGTGTTACAGTGATGCAGTATTACAGTATGACAGTATGACAGTATTACAGTATGACAGTATTACAGTGTTGCAGTATGACAGTATGACAGTGTTACAGTATTACAGTATGACAGAATTAGAGTATGACAGTATTACAGTGTTACAGTGTTACAGTATGACAGTGTTACAGTATTACAGAATGACAGTATTACAGTATTACAGTAGTACAGTGTTACAGTATGACAGTGTTACAGTATGACAGTATGACAGTATAACAGTATTACAGTATTACAGTAATACAGTGTTACAGTATTACAGTATGACAGTATTACAGTATGACAGTATTACAGTGTTGCAGTATGACAGTATGACAGTGTTACAGTATTACAGTATGACAGTATTAGAGTATGACAGTATTACAGTGTTACAGTGTTACAGTATGACAGTGTTACAGTATTACAGAATGACAGTATTACAGTATTACAGTAGTACAGTGTTACAGTATGACAGTGTTACAGTATGACAGTATGACAGTATAACAGTATTACAGTATTACAGTAATACAGTGTTACAGTATTACAGTATTACAGTATGACAGTATTACAGTGTTGTAGTATTAAAGTATGACAGTATAACAGTGTTACAGTATTACAGTGTTACAGTATTACAGTATGACAGTATTACAGTATGACAGTATGACAATATTACAGTATTACAGTATTACAGTATGACAGTATGACAGTATTACAGTATTACAGTATGACAGTATGGCAGTATGACAGTATAACAGTGTTACAGTATTACAGTATTACAGTGTTACAGTATTACAGTATGACAGTATTACAATGTTACAGTATTACAGTGTTACAGTATTACGTTGTTACAGTATTAAAGTATGACAGTATGACAGTATTAGAGTGTTACAGTATTACAGTATGACAGTGTTACAGTATTACAGTGTTACAGTATGACAGTATGACAGTATTACAGTATGACAGTATTACAGTATTACCTTATGACAGTATTACAGTATTACAGTATTACAGTGTTACAGTATTACAGTATTAGAGTATGACAGTATTACAGTATTACAGTATTACAGTATTACAGTGTTACAGTATGACAGTATTACAGTATTACAGTATGACAGTATTACAGTATGACAGTATTACAGTGTTACAGTATTACAGTATGACAGTATTACAGTGTTGCAGTATTACAGTATGACAGTATGACAGTATTACAATATGACAGTATGACAGTATTACAGTATGACAGTATTACAGTGTTGCAGTATTACAGTATTACAGTGTTACAGTATGACAGTGTTACAGTATTAAAGTATTACAGTATGACAGTATTACAGTGTTGCAGTATTACAGTATTACAGTGTTACAGTATGACAGTGTTACAGTATTAAAGTATTACAGTATGACAGTATTACAGTGTTACAGTATTACAGTATTACAGTATGACAGTATTACAGTGTTACATTATTACAGTATGACAGTATTAGAGTATGACAGTAGTACAGTGTTACAGTGTTACAGTATGACAGTGTTACAGTATTACAGTATTACAGTATGACAGTATAACAGTGTTACAGTATTACAGTATTACAGTGTTACAGTATTACAGTATGACAGTATTACATTGTTACAGTATTACAGTGTTACAGTATTACGGTGTTACAGTATTACAGTATGACAGTATGACAGTATTACAGTGTTACAGTATTACAGTATGACAGTGTTACAGTATTACAGTGTTACAGTATTACAGTATGACAGTATTAGAGTATGACAGTATTACAGTGTTAGTGTTACAGTATGACAGTGTTACAGTATTACAGTATGACAGTATTACAGTATTACAGTAGTACAGTGTTACAGTATGACAGTGTTACAGTATGACAGTATGACAGTATGACAGTATGACAGTATAACAGTATTACAGTATTACAGTAATACAGTGTTACAGTAATACAGTGTTACAGTATGACAGTATTACAAGATGACAGTATGACAGTATTACAGTATGACAGTATTACAGTATGACAGTATTACAGTGTTGCAGTATTACAGTATTACAGTGTTACAGTATTACAGTATGACAGTATTACATTGTTACAGTATTACAGTGTTACAGTATTACGGTGTTACAGTATTACAGTATGACAGTATTACAGTAGTACAGTGTTACAGTATGACAGTGTTACAGTATGACAGTATGACAGTATAACAGTATTACAGTATTACAGTAATACAGTGTTACAGTATTACAGTATTACAGTATGACAGTATTACAGTGTTGTAGTATTACAGTATGACAGTATAAAAGTGTTACAGTATTACAGTATTGCAGTGTTAGAGTATTACAGTATGACAGTATTACAGTATGACAGTATGACAGTATTACAGTATTACAGTATTACAGTATGACAGTATGACAGTATTACAGTATTACAGTATGACAGTATTACAGTATGACAGTATGACAGTATAACAGTGTTACAGTATTACAGTATTACAGTGTTACAGTATTACAGTATGACAGTATGACAGTATTACATTGTTACAGTATTACAGTGTTACAGTATTACGGTGTTACAGTATTACAGTATGACAGTATGACAGTGTTACAGTATTAAAGTATTACAGTATGACAGTATTACAGTGTTGCAGTATTACAGTATTACAGTGTTACAGTATGACAGTGTTACAGTATTAAAGTATTACAGTATGACAGTATTACAGTGTTACAGTATTACAGTATTACAGTATGACAGTATTACAGTGTTACATTATTACAGTATGACAGTATTAGAGTATGACAGTAGTACAGTGTTACAGTGTTACAGTATGACAGTGTTACAGTATTACAGTATTACAGTATGACAGTATAACAGTGTTACAGTATTACAGTATTACAGTGTTACAGTATTACAGTATGACAGTATTACATTGTTACAGTATTACAGTGTTACAGTATTACGGTGTTACAGTATTACAGTATGACAGTATGACAGTATTACAGTGTTACAGTATTACAGTATGACAGTGTTACAGTATTACAGTGTTACAGTATTACAGTATGACAGTATTAGAGTATGACAGTATTACAGTGTTAGTGTTACAGTATGACAGTGTTACAGTATTACAGTATGACAGTATTACAGTATTACAGTAGTACAGTGTTACAGTATGACAGTGTTACAGTATGACAGTATGACAGTATGACAGTATGACAGTATAACAGTATTACAGTATTACAGTAATACAGTGTTACAGTAATACAGTGTTACAGTATGACAGTATTACAAGATGACAGTATGACAGTATTACAGTATGACAGTATTACAGTATGACAGTATTACAGTGTTGCAGTATTACAGTATTACAGTGTTACAGTATTACAGTATGACAGTATTACATTGTTACAGTATTACAGTGTTACAGTATTACGGTGTTACAGTATTACAGTATGACAGTATTACAGTAGTACAGTGTTACAGTATGACAGTGTTACAGTATGACAGTATGACAGTATAACAGTATTACAGTATTACAGTAATACAGTGTTACAGTATTACAGTATTACAGTATGACAGTATTACAGTGTTGTAGTATTACAGTATGACAGTATAAAAGTGTTACAGTATTACAGTATTGCAGTGTTAGAGTATTACAGTATGACAGTATTACAGTATGACAGTATGACAGTATTACAGTATTACAGTATTACAGTATGACAGTATGACAGTATTACAGTATTACAGTATGACAGTATTACAGTATGACAGTATGACAGTATAACAGTGTTACAGTATTACAGTATTACAGTGTTACAGTATTACAGTATGACAGTATGACAGTATTACATTGTTACAGTATTACAGTGTTACAGTATTACGGTGTTACAGTATTACAGTATGACAGTATGACAGTATTACAGTGTTACAGTATTACAATATGACAGTGTTACAGTATTACAGTGTTACAGTGTTACAGTATCACAGTATTACAGTATGACAGTATGACAGTATGACAGTATTACCTTATGACAGTATTACAGTATTACAGTGTTACAGTATTACAGTATTAGAGTATGACAGTATTACAGTGTTACAGTATTACAGTATTACAGTATTACAGTGTTACAGTATGACAGTATTACAGTATTACAGTATGACAGTATTACAGTATGACAGTATTACAGTGTTACAGTATGACAGTATTACAGTGTTACAGTATTACAATACGACAGTATTACAGTGTTGCAGTATGACAGTATTACAGTATGAAAGTATTACAGTGTTGCAGTATTACAGTATTATAGTGTTACAGTATGACAGTATGACAGTGTTACAGTATTACAGTGTTACAGTATTACAGTATGACAGTATTAGAGTATGACAGTATTACAGTGTTAGTGTTACAGTGTTACAGTATGACAGTGTTACAGTATTACAGTATGACAGTATTACAGTATTACAGTAGTACAGTGTTACAGTATGACAGTGTTACAGTATGACAGTATGACAGTATAACAGTATTACAGTATTACAGTAATACAGTGTTACAGTAATACAGTGTTACAGTATGACAGTATTACAAGATGACAGTATGACAGTATTACAGTATGACAGTATTACAGTGTTGCAGTATTACAGTATTACAGTGTTACAGTAATACAGTATGACAGTGTTACAGTATTACAGTATGACAGTATGAGAGTATGACAGTATGACAGTATTACAGTATTACAGTATTAGAGTATGACAGTATTACAGTTCTACAGTATGACAGTGTTGCAGTATTACAGTATTACAGTGTTACAGTATGACAGTATGACAGTGTTACAGTATTACAGTATGAGAGTATGACAGTATTACAGTGTTACAGTGTTACAGTATTACAGTATGACAGTATTAGAGTATGACAGTATTAGAGTATGACAGTATTACAGTGTTACAGTGTTACAGTATGACAGTGTTACAGTATTACAGTATGACAGTATTACAGTAGTACAGTGTTACAGTATGACAGTGTTACAGTATGACAGTATGACAGTATAACAGTATTACAGTATTACAGTAATACAGTGTTACAGTATTACAGTATAACAGTATGACAGTATTACAGTGTTGTAGTATTACAGTATGACAGTATAACAGTGTTACAGTATTACAGTATTACAGTGTTACAGTATTACAGTATGACAGTATGACAGTATTACAGTATTACAGTATTACAGTATGACAGTATGACAGTATAACAGTGTTACAGTATTACAGTATTACAGTGTTACAGTATTACAGTATGACAGTATTACATTGTTACAGTATTACAGTGTTACAGTATTACGGTGTTACAGTATTACAGTATGACAGTATGACAGTATTACAGTGTTACAGTATTACAGTATGACAGTGTTACAGTATTACAGTGTTACAGTATTACAGTATGACAGTATTAGAGTATGACAGTATTACAGTGTTAGTGTTACAGTGTTACAGTATGACAGTGTTACAGTATTACAGTATGACAGTATTACAGTATTACAGTAGTACAGTGTTACAGTATGACAGTGTTACAGTATGACAGTATGACAGTATGACAGTATAACAGTATTACAGTAATACAGTGTTACAGTAATACAGTGTTACAGTATGACAGTATTACAAGATGACAGTATGACAGTATTACAGTATGACAGTATTACAGTGTTGCAGTATTACAGTATTACAGTGTTACAGTAATACAGTATGACAGTGTTACAGTATTACAGTATGACAGTATGAGAGTATGACAGTATGACAGTATTACAGTATTACAGTATTAGAGTATGACAGTATTACAGTTCTACAGTATGACAGTATTACAGTATGACAGTATTACAGTGTTACAGTATGACAGTATTACAGTATGACAGTATTACAGTGTTACAGTATGACAGTATTACAGTGTTACAGTATTACAGTATGACAGTATTACAGTATGACAGTATTACAGTGATGCAGTATTACAGTATGACAGTCTGACAGTATAACAGTATGACAGTATTACAGTGTTGCAGTATTACAGTATTAAAGTGTTACAGTATGACAGTATGACAGTGTTACAGTATTACAGTATGACAGTATGACAGTATTACAGTGTTACAGTATTAAAGTATGACAGTATTAGAGTATGACAGTATTACAGTGTTACAGTGTTACAGTATGACAGTGTTACAGTATTACAGTATGACAGTATTACAGTAGTACAGTGTTACAGTATGACAGTGTTACAGTATGACAGTATGACAGTATAACAGTATTACAGTATTACAGTAATACAGTGTTACAGTATTACAGTATTACAGTATGACAGTATTACAGTGTTGTAGTATTACAGTATGACAGTATAAAAGTGTTACAGTATTACAGTATTGCAGTGTTAGAGTATTACAGTATGACAGTATTACAGTGTTACAGTATTACAATATGACAGTGTTACAGTATTACAGTGTTACAGTGTTACAGTATCACAGTATTACAGTATGACAGTATGACAGTATGACAGTATTACCTTATGACAGTATTACAGTATTACAGTGTTACAGTATTACGGTGTTACAGTATTACAGTATGACAGTATGACAGTATTACAGTGTTACAGTATTACAATATGACAGTGTTACAGTATTACAGTGTTACAGTGTTACAGTATCACAGTATTACAGTATGACAGTATGACAGTATGACAGTATTACCTTATGACAGTATTACAGTATTACAGTATTACAGTGTTACAGTATTACAGTATTAGAGTATGACAGTATTACAGTGTTACAGTATTACAGTATTACAGTATTACAGTGTTACAGTATGACAGTATTACAGTATTACAGTATGACAGTATTACAGTATGACAGTATGACAGTATTACAGTGTTACAGTATGACAGTATTACAGTGTTACAGTATTACAATACGACAGTATTACAGTGTTGCAGTATGACAGTATTACAGTATGAAAGTATTACAGTGTTGCAGTATTACAGTATTACAGTGTTACAGTATGACAGTATGACAGTGTTACAGTATTACAGTATGACAGTATTACAGTGTTACATTATTACAGTATGACAGTATTAGAGTATGACAGTATTACAGTGTTACAGTGTTACAGTATGACAGTATGACAGTATTACAGTATTACAGTAGTACAGTGTTACAGTATGACAGTGTTACAGTATGACAGTATGACAGTATAACAGTATTACAGTATTACAGTAATACAGTGTTACAGTAATACAGTGTTACAGTATGACAGTATTACAGTATGACAGTATGACAGTATTACAGTATGACAGTATTACAGTGTTGCAGTATTACAGTATTACAGTGTTACAGTATTACAGTATGATAGTGTTACAGTATTACAGTATGACAGTATGACAGTATTACAGTATTACAGTATGACAGTTTTACGGTGTTACAGTATTACAGTATGACAGTATTACAGTGTTACAGTATTACAGTATGACAGTATAACAGTGTTACAATATTACAGTATTACAGTATTAGAGTGTTGCAGTATTACAGTATGACAGTATTACAGTATTACAGTATGACAGTATTACAGTATGACAGTATTACAGGGTTGCAGTATTACAGTATTACAGTATAAAAGTGTTACAGTATTACAGTATTGCAGTGTTAGAGTATTACAGTATGACAGTATTACAGTATGACAGTATGACAGTATTACAGTATTACAGTATTACAGTATGACAGTATGACAGTATTACAGTATTACAGTATGACAGTATTACAGTATGACAGTATGACAGTATAACAGTGTTACAGTATTACAGTATTACAGTGTTACAGTATTACAGTATGACAGTATGACAGTATTACATTGTTACAGTATTACAGTGTTACAGTATTACGGTGTTACAGTATTACAGTGTTACAGTATGACAGTATTACAGTATTACAGTATGACAGTATTACAGTATGACAGTATTACAATATGACAGTGTTACAGTATTACAGTGTTACAGTGTTACAGTATCACAGTATTACAGTATGACAGTATGACAGTATTACCTTATGACAGTATTACAGTATGACAGTGTTACAGTATTACAGTATTACAGTATTACAGTGTTACAGTATTACAGTATGACAGTATGACAGTATTACAGTGTTACAGTATTACAATATGACAGTGTTACAGTATTACAGTGTTACAGTGTTACAGTATCACAGTATTACAGTATGACAGTATGACAGTATGACAGTATTACCTTATGACAGTATTACAGTATTACAGTGTTACAGTATTACAGTATTAGAGTATGACAGTATTACAGTGTTACAGTATTACAGTATTACAGTATTACAGTGTTACAGTATGACAGTATTACAGTATTACAGTATGACAGTATGACAGTATTACAGTGTTACAGTATGACAGTATTACAGTGTTACAGTATTACAATACGACAGTATTACAGTGTTGCAGTATGACAGTATGACAGTATTACAGTATGAAAGTATTACAGTGTTGCAGTATTACAGTATTATAGTGTTACAGTATGACAGTATGACAGTGTTACAGTATTACAGTGTTACAGTATTACAGTATGACAGTATTAGAGTATGACAGTATTACAGTGTTAGTGTTACAGTGTTACAGTATGACAGTGTTACAGTATTACAGTATGACAGTATTACAGTATTACAGTAGTACAGTGTTACAGTATGACAGTGTTACAGTATGACAGTATGACAGTATAACAGTATTACAGTATTACAGTAATACAGTGTTACAGTAATACAGTGTTACAGTATGACAGTATTACAAGATGACAGTATGACAGTATTACAGTATGACAGTATTACAGTGTTGCAGTATTACAGTATTACAGTGTTACAGTAATACAGTATGACAGTGTTACAGTATTACAGTATGACAGTATGAGAGTATGACAGTATGACAGTATTACAGTATTACAGTATTAGAGTATGACAGTATTACAGTTCTACAGTATGACAGTGTTGCAGTATTACAGTATTACAGTGTTACAGTATGACAGTATGACAGTGTTACAGTATTACAGTATGAGAGTATGACAGTATTACAGTGTTACAGTATTACAGTATGACAGTATTAGAGTATGACAGTATTAGAGTATGACAGTATTACAGTGTTACAGTGTTACAGTATGACAGTGTTACAGTATTACAGTATGACAGTATTACAGTAGTACAGTGTTACAGTATGACAGTGTTACAGTATGACAGTATGACAGTATAACAGTATTACAGTATTACAGTAATACAGTGTTACAGTATTACAGTATAACAGTATGACAGTATTACAGTGTTGTAGTATTACAGTATGACAGTATAACAGTGTTACAGTATTACAGTATTACAGTGTTACAGTATTACAGTATGACAGTATGACAGTATTACAGTATTACAGTATTACAGTATGACAGTATGACAGTATAACAGTGTTACAGTATTACAGTATTACAGTGTTACAGTATTACAGTATGACAGTATTACATTGTTACAGTATTACAGTGTTACAGTATTACGGTGTTACAGTATTACAGTATGACAGTATGACAGTATTACAGTGTTACAGTATTACAGTATGACAGTGTTACAGTATTACAGTGTTACAGTATTACAGTATGACAGTATTAGAGTATGACAGTATTACAGTGTTAGTGTTACAGTGTTACAGTATGACAGTGTTACAGTATTACAGTATGACAGTATTACAGTATTACAGTAGTACAGTGTTACAGTATGACAGTGTTACAGTATGACAGTATGACAGTATAACAGTATTACAGTAATACAGTGTTACAGTAATACAGTGTTACAGTATGACAGTATTACAAGATGACAGTATGACAGTATTACAGTATGACAGTATTACAGTGTTGCAGTATTACAGTATTACAGTGTTACAGTAATACAGTATGACAGTGTTACAGTATTACAGTATGACAGTATGAGAATATGACAGTATGACAGTATTACAGTATTACAGTATTAGAGTATGACAGTATTACAGTTCTACAGTATGACAGTATTACAGTATGACAGTATTACAGTGTTACAGTATGACAGTATTACAGTATGACAGTATTACAGTGATGCAGTATTACAGTATGACAGTCTGACAGTATAACAGTATGACAGTATTACAGTGTTGCAGTATTACAGTATTACAGTGTTACAGTATGACAGTATGACAGTGTTACAGTATTACAGTATGACAGTATGACAGTATTACAGTGTTACAGTATTAAAGTATGACAGTATTAGAGTATGACAGTATTACAGTGTTACAGTGTTACAGTATGACAGTGTTACAGTATTACAGTATGACAGTATTACAGTAGTACAGTGTTACAGTATGACAGTATAACAGTATTACAGTATTACAGTAATACAGTGTTACAGTATTACAGTATTACAGTATGACAGTATTACAGTGTTGTAGTATTACAGTATGACAGTATAAAAGTGTTACAGTATTACAGTATTGCAGTGTTAGAGTATTACAGTATGACAGTATTACAGTGTTACAGTATTACAATATGACAGTGTTACAGTATTACAGTGTTACAGTGTTACAGTATCACAGTATTACAGTATGACAGTATGACAGTATGACAGTATTACCTTATGACAGTATTATAGTATTACAGTGTTACAGTATTACGGTGTTACAGTATTACAGTATGACAGTATGACAGTATTACAGTGTTACAGTATTACAATATGACAGTGTTACAGTATTACAGTGTTACAGTGTTACAGTATCACAGTATTACAGTATGACAGTATGACAGTATGACAGTATTACCTTATGACAGTATTACAGTATTACAGTATGACAGTATTACAGTATTACAGTATGACAGTATTACAGTATGACAGTATGACAGTATTACAGTGTTACAGTATGACAGTATTACAGTGTTACAGTATTACAATACGACAGTATTACAGTGTTGCTGTATGACAGTATTACAGTATGAAAGTATTACAGTGTTGCAGTATTACAGTATTACAGTGTTACAGTATGACAGTATGACAGTGTTACAGTATTACAGTATGACAGTATTACAGTGTTACATTATTACAGTATGACAGTATTAGAGTATGACAGTATTACAGTGTTACAGTGTTACAGTATGACAGTATGACAGTATTACAGTATTACAGTAGTACAGTGTTACAGTATGACAGTGTTACAGTATGACAGTATGACAGTATAACAGTATTACAGTATTACAGTAATACAGTGTTACAGTAATACAGTGTTACAGTATGACAGTATTACAGTATGACAGTATGACAGTATTACAGTATGACAGTATTACAGTGTT
This sequence comes from Cyclopterus lumpus, assembly GCF_009769545.1. Taxonomy (NCBI): domain Eukaryota; kingdom Metazoa; phylum Chordata; class Actinopteri; order Perciformes; family Cyclopteridae; genus Cyclopterus; species Cyclopterus lumpus. Next base: position 477,270 of record NC_046982.1, on the reverse strand, counting down.
GCAGTATTACAGTATTACAGTGTTACAGTATTACAGTTTGATAGTGTTACAGTATTACAGTATGAAAGTATGACAGTATTACAGTATTACAGTATGACAGTTTTACGGTGTTACAGTATTACAGTATGACAGTATTACAGTGTTACAGTATTACAGTATGACAGTATAACAGTGTTACAATATTACAGTATTACAGTATTAGAGTGTTGCAGTATTACAGTATGACAGTATTACAGTATTACAGTATGACAGTATTACAGTATGACAGTATTACAGGGTTGCAGTATTACAGTATTACAGTGTTACAGTATGACAGTATGACAGTATGACAGTGTTACAGTATTACAGTATGACAGTATGACAGTATTACAGTGTTACAGTATTACAGTATGACAGTATTATAGTATGACAGTATTACAGTGTTACAGTGTTACAGTATGACAGTGTTACAGTATGACAGTATTACAGTATTACAGTAGTACAGTGTTACAGTATGACAGTGTTACAGTATGACAGTATGACAGTATAACAGTATTACAGTATTACAGTAATACAGTGTTACAGTATTACAGTATGACAGTATTACAGTCTTGCAGTATTACAGTATGACAGTATAACAGTGTTACAGTATTACAGTATTACAGTGTTACAGTATTACAGTATGACAGTATTACAGTGTTACAGTATTACAGTATTACAGTGTTGCAGTATTACAGTATGACAGTATTACAGTATTACAGTATGACAGTATAACAGTGTTACAGTATTACAGTATGACAGTATTACAGTGTTACAGTATTACAGTGCTACAGTGTTACAGTATTACAGTGTTGCAGTATTACAGTATGACAGTATTACAGTATAACAGTATTACAGTATGACAGTATTACAGTGTTGCAGTATTACAGTGTTGCATTATTACAGTATGACAGTATTATAGTGTTGCAGTATTACAGTATTACAGTATTACAGTGTTGCAGTATTACAGTGTAACAGTATTACAGTATGACAGTATAACAGTGTTACAGTATTACAGTGTTACAGTTTTACAGTATGACAGTGCTACAGTATGACAGTATTACAGTGTTACAGTATTACAGTGTTGCAGTATTACAGTATGACAGTATTACAGTATGACAGTATGAAAGTATGACAGTATGACAGTATTACAGTATGACAGTATTACAGTGTTGCAGTATTACAGTATTACAGTGTTACAGTATTACAGTATGACAGTATTACAGTATTTCAATTCAATTCAATACAGTTTATTTTGTATAGCCCAATATCACAAATTACAAATTTGCCTCAGAGGGCTTTACAATCTGCACACATACGACATCCCTGACCTTTGACCTCACATCGGATCAAGGAAAACTCCCCAAAAATAACCTTTGACAGGGAAAAAAGGGAAGAAACCTTCAGGAGAGCAACAGAGGAGGATCCCTCTCCCCGGATGGACAGAAGCAATAGATGTCATGTGTACAGAATGAACAGCATTTACAAAGTTACATAAACACATTACATGAATATGACAATGTATGAATGGAACTCCAATCCATGAAACAGAAGGAGGTAGAGAGGAGGGGGCGGGGCATCAGCAGGGCCAACGCGGTAGGCCGGCTCACCAGGCATCAGACACCTCCAGGTCCAATGGACCCTATGAGACGTGAAGTCACAACAACTCCGGGGAGGAAGCAGAGTTAATAAGGTGCAATGGAGAGATGTAAATTCATCCATAAGGAGAGAGAGAAGAAGAGATAGGTGCTCAGTGTATCCTAAAACATCCCCCAGCAGCCTATAAGCCTATAGCAGCATATCAAGGGGCTGGACCAGGGCAAACCTGATTCAGACCTAACTATAAGCACTATTAAAGAGGAAAGTCTTAAGTCTATTCTTAAATGAGGTGACTGTGTCTGCCTCCCGGACTGAAAGTGGAAGCTGGTTCCATAAAAGAGGAGCTTGATAACTGAAGGCTCTTGCTCCCATTCTACTTTTTAGGACTCTAGGAACCACAAGTAGCCCCGCATTTAGTGAGCGCAGCTCTCTAGTGGGGCAATATGGTACTACAAGCTCCTTAAGATATGATGGTGCATCACCAATCAAGGCTTTGTAAGTGAGGAGAAGAATTTTAAATGTGATTCTTGATTTTACAGGGAGCCAGTGCAGCGCAGCTAATACAGGAGTCATGTGATCTCTTTTCTTAGTTTTTGTGAGTACACAAGCTGCAGCATTCTGGATCAACTGGAGGGATTTAAGAGACTTATTAGAGCAGCCTGATAATAAGGAGTTGCAGTAATCTAGTCTGGAAGTAACAAACGCGTGAACCAGCTTTTCTGCATCTTTTTGAGACAAGATGTGCCTGATTTTGGAAATGTTACGTAGATGAAAAAATGTAATCCTTGAGATTTGCTTAACGTGGGAGTTAAAGGACAAGTCTCGGTCAAAGATAACGCCTAGATTCTTTACAGTGGTGTTGGATGCCAGGGAAATGCCATCTACAGAAACCACATCACCAGATAATTGATCTCTGAGGTGTTCAGGGCCAGTAAAATAACTTCAGTTTTGTCTGAGTTTAACATCAGGAAGTTGCAGGTCATCCATGTTTTTATGTCTTTAAGACATTCTTGAATTTTAGCGAGCTGGTTGGTCTCCTCTGGTTTGATCGATAGATATAATTCAGTATCGTCTGCATAGCAATGAAAGTTTATGCAGTGTTTCCTGATAATATTGCCCAAAGGAAGCATATATAAGGTAAATAAAATTGGTCCAAGCACAGAACCTTGTGGAACTCCGTGATTAACGTTGGTGGTCATTGAGGCTTCATCGTTTACAAATACAAATTGAGATCGATCTGATAAATAGGATTTAAACCAACTTAGTGCGGTACCTGAAATGCCAATCGACTGATCCAGTCTCTGTAATAGGATGTCATGATCAATGGTTTCGAACGCAGCACTAAGGTCTAATAATACCAGTACAGAGATGAGTCCTTTATCAGCACTAAGGTCTAACAAGACCAGTACAGAGATGAGTCCTTTATCTGATGCAATTAGGAGGTCATTTGTAATTTTCACCAGTGCTGTCTCTGTGCTGTGGTGTTTTCTAAATCCTGACTGAAACTCCTCAAATAAACTATTCGGATGTAGAAAGTATTACAGTATTACAGTATGACAGTGTTACAGTATTACAGTATGACAGTATGACAGTATTACAGTATGACAGTATAACAGTGTTACAGTATTACAGTATTACAGTGTGACAGTATTACAGTATTACAATATGACAGTATTACGGTGTTACAGTATTACAGTATGACAGTATTACTGTGTTAAAGTATGACAGTATGACAGTATTACAGTATTACAGTATGACAGTATTACGGTGTTATAGTATTACAGTATGACAGTATGACAGTATTACTGTATGACAGTATGACAGCATGACAGTATTACAGTATTACAGTGTTACAGTATTACAGTATGACAGTATTACAGTATTACAGTGTTACAGTATTACAGTGTTACAGTATGACAGTATTACAGTATTACAGTATGACAGTATTACAGTATGACAGTATTACAGTGTTACAGTATTACAGTGTTACAGTATTACAGTATGACTATAACAGTGTTACAGTATGACAGTATTACAGTGTTGCAGTATTACAGTATGACAGTATTACAGTATGACAGTATGAAAGTATGACAGCATGACAGTATTACAGTGTTGCAGTATTACAGTATTACAGTATTACAGTGTTACAGTATTACAGTATGACAGTATGACAGTATTACAGTATGACAGTATAACAGTGTTACAGTATTACAGTAATACAGTATGACAGTGTTACAGTATTACAGTATGACAGTATTACAGTATGACAGTATTACAGTATTACAGTATCACAGTATTACAGTATTACAGTGTTACAGTATTACAGTATGACAGTATTACAGTATTACAGTGTTACAGTATTACAGTATGACAGTATGACAGTATTACAGTGTTACAGTATTACAGTGTTACAGTATTACGGTGTTACAGTATGACAGTATGACAGTATTACAGTATGACAGTATTACAGTATGACAGTATTACAATATGACAGTATTACACTGTTACAGTATTACAGTATGACAGTATTACAGTATGACAGTATGACAGTATTACACTGTTACAGTATTACAGTATGACAGTATTACACTGTTACAGTATTACAGTATGACAGTATTACAGTGTTACGGTATTACAGTATGACAGTATTACAGTATGACAGTATTACAGTGTTACAGTATTACAGTATGACAGTATTACATTATGACAGTATGACAGTATTACAGTATTACAGTATTACAGTGTTACAGTATTACAGTATGACAGTATTACAGTATGACAGTATTACAGTGTTACAGTATTACAGTATTACAGTATTACAGTATGACAGTATGACAGTATTACAGTGTTACAGTATTACAGTATGACAGTATTACAGTATGACAGTATTACAGTGTTACAGTATTACAGTATTACAGTATGACAGTGTTACAGTATTACAGTATGACAGTATTACAGTATGACAGTATTACAGTATTACAGTATCACAGTATTACAGTATTACAGTATTACAGTGTTACAGTATTACAGTATGACAGTATTACAGTATTACAGTGTTACAGTATTACAGTATTACAGTATGACAGTATTACAGTATTACAGTGTTACAGTATTACAGTATGACAGTATTACAGTGTTACAGTATTACAGTGTTACAGTATTACGGTGTTACAGTATGACAGTATGACAGTATTACAGTATGACAGTATTACAATATGACAGTATTACACTGTTACAGTATTACAGTATGACAGTATTACAGTATGACAGTATGACAGTATTACACTGTTACAGTATTACAGTATGACAGTATTACAGTGTTACGGTATTACAGTATGACAGTATTACAGTATGACAGTATTACAGTGTTACAGTATTACAGTATGACAGTATTACATTATGACAGTATGACAGTATTACAGTATTACAGTATTACAGTGTTACAGTATTACAGTATGACAGTATTACAGTATGACAGTATTACAGTGTTACAGTATTACAGTATGACAGTATGACAGTATTACAGTGTTACAGTATTATAGTATGACAGTATTACAGTATGACAGTATTACAGTGTTACAGTATTACAGTATTACAGTATTACAGTATGACAGTGTTACAGTAAACGCTATCTGTCTGTCTGCTTTGGGCCTCCACCCCTGCTGTGTGTACTGTGGCAGATAAGAGCGTATCTGGAGGTCACCAGGACATCGGCACCACCTCGCCCTGCTGCACTGACACTGTTTGTCCAACATTCATCTGACAGTGCATATCAATATTAATTTATGTCATTTCCTATTCTTTCTTTTTGTATTCCATTTCAATGTTTACAGGAAAAGTTGCCCATTCATAAATGAAATTGTATTCAGCGTTTAACCCATGCAGCGGGCATCTGTATAACACCCTGGCAGCCACTCGGGGTCCAGTCTCTTAAAGGACTTTACGTCCTCCCTGAGCCACTACCTCAACAGCACCAAATAGTGTTGTTGTGATAATAGAGGGTAGGAACACACACTCAATGAGGTGCTCTGGGTTGGTTGACTTGTTGCATGAGTGTCATTTTCTCCACAGTGCTACTAAATATATCATACAAATGTTTTCACAGGCTGAGTAGTACCAACCATGAACTTAACTGACCTTTACGTGTAAAAGCCAGTGGACTGCCCCCTCAGAAAAACGTCACAGTGGTGGACAGACAGGATGTCTTGAAAGAGATGTTTCACAAATCAGGGTTCTCTGTGTTTTATGGTTTAAATAAATGAAATATACCATTTTAATGTTCACCTCTGAAATAAAATAGCATCAAAATGTAATATAAAGCAGTAGAAGTCATAGGACCATATACAACCAAAGCCCTAGAATGGCCTCACTGGCTGTGTGATGCTGTGCAGGTAACTGAGGAGCAGAGTGTTGATGTTAAATCTGTCTTTCCCAGAGTGGGTCTCTAAAGATTCGCTTGTTTTTCTCTCTCCAGCCCTGACTGGAGGTCCTATTTCTGGAACGTACCGCTTGAAGCAGTTTCATTTCCACTGGGGAGCCAGTGATGACAGAGGCTCCGAACACACCGTCAACGGCATCAAGTTCCCCAGTGAGGTACTGAGGCCACTGGGTCTTCTGCCAACAACTCCCACATACAGTAACCGGCCCTCCGTTCCTGTTAGGTTATAAAGGGCTACATTGTGTGGGGTTGATGGTGGTGCTAGCTTATCTTATTCAAGAAGCTTAGGTCAAATATATATGAAAGTAACACATCTATTTCTAAATTGTTTGGACCTTTCAGAAAATGTTACTGAATGTACGTAAGCCATGTAATTGAAGTTATGTAACAAATGTACTTAAACTTAGACTTTTTCAGAACTTTTGTTTGAAACCAAAAGTCAACATTGACTTATTTTAAGTAACGTTAAGTATTTGACTGAAAAGCACTTACGTAACCTAGGCCACATAACGGAAGTTACGTAATAAATGTACTTAAACAAACACAGGACTTTCACTCAGGAGACCTCTGTCCATGTCCCATGTGAAACAAAAAGTCAACGTTGACCTATTTCATGTTGCGTCAGTATGTTGCATTAAGCACTTAATTTACGTAACTTAGGCCACGTTACTGAAGTTATGTGACAAACTTGCTTATCTTAACCCAAGCAATGATCACTGTGTTGCCCAAAGATAAGTGATACCTTGTAGTCCCGCCCTAAAGCATACCCCGCTTTATGGTCTATTTGACTCAAAATATGACCATAATGCACCAAATGAACACCATGCTGTATTGAAGAAGACTTGAAACTAGAGATTGAGACCATAAACTCATGTTTACAATGACACTTCCACATTGGCTTCACATTTCAGAACCGGAGGTTGCTGCCTGCTAAAAGTGAAACTTGTCTTTGTCTTGTTAGCTTCACCTGGTGCACTGGAACACTAAGTACCCAAGCTTTGGAGAGGCAGCCAGCCAGCCCGATGGACTCGCAGTGGTCGGGGTCTTTCTCAAGGTGAGTCTCCAGTGATTCATCTCTGACAACCCATCAGTCTGTGACTGCACTCCAGGGAAAACAAGCTTTAAGTATGGTGAAGATGGTAAAGAGAAAAGCCAAATAATGAACCTGTATTAAGTATTATAATTACAAATGTTTGTGTCTGTGTTGTGTTCCAGATTGGTAGTGCCAACCCCAGGCTTCAGAAAGTTCTGGATGCCTTGGATGCTATTAAGACCAAGGTAAGGACAAATGTTCCAATACTGTCCATGCTCAGCAATGTATGTGCTGGGGAGACGAACAACTCCATAGTCAAGATTACTCAGGAGTAACAATGACTTCCTTCTCTCACTCGTCCTTTCCCATCCTTTGCTTCTTGATACCCACAGGGAAAGCAGACCACCTTTTCTAACTTTGACTCAAAGACTCTTCTTCCTGGTTCTCTGGATTATTGGACCTATGATGGCTCTCTGACCACGCCTCCCCTGTTTGAGAGTGTCACCTGGATCGTCCTCAAGGAGCCAATCAGTGTCAGCCCTGCACAAGTACTGAACGTTGCCTCTTATATGCTCTTGCTTTACCTTCAGAAAATAAAAATGAGTTATTCCACCTGTGAAGTTACACATTTTGAGTATTGATATATTCAACAACTCAGTACATACATAAATAAAATAATTAGATACATTAAGAAATAAAGAAATTATAGCCTCAATCATCAAACAAATGTTCAGATTATTTTGAAAACAAATAAATAAAACAAATAAAATTAAGATTAAGATACACCTTTATTTACCCCCAGTAGGGTATTTGGGTTATTGCAGTGGTACAGGGACATAAAAAACATAGAGAGTAACGTAAATAAATGATAGTAGGTGCATTAATAGCAGCAGAGTTAGCAATGTGCACACCAGGTTAATACATGATCTGATGAAGTAAAATGTATTTACTTTAAAAAATAAGAAAAGGTACGGATATAGAAATAAATAAAAATGTAACACAAATGTATATATTGGAAAATATACAAATATGAAAATTATTTATTTATTTATTTAGTTATTACATTACATATATTTTCAAATTAATCTGCACATTGATTTGATAATCAAGGCTTGCTTCTTATTATTATTATTAGAGTAATCTTTTCATTCATTCATTGTGTATTATAATGCCAGTTTTAGTCCTACAGAGTTCTACAGTGTATAACAGAATAAAGTAACAAATGGAGTATTGCACTTCAGTTTGAGGGCCAAACTTGAAAACAACTCAATGGAATTACAGACTGACTGGATTACACACTACATATGATTTAAATATAGCTAGGTCATAAGGGTATTTCAGTGGAAGTATAAAGTGCATGTGTCTATGTGCGTGAACGTGCACACAATACCCTGTGTGTATCTGTGGCAGTCCTAAACACAGACCCCTCTCTTGGCAGCCCACCTGCTCGTATGTGGTTTGGACATGTTGCTTCAGTACGGCTGTTTTGATCATGTAGTCTGGATTCTGGAAGAGGTCAACTTGAAATGAGAAAATCAAGGGAGTGAAGGGTCAAGCCTCAGGGAGCCTGAGAAATGAAAAGAAAGAGCCAGTCAATGACTGCAGAGTAGAGAGTGAGAAGTAAGAAGTTATTTCATCATTTGATAGTATTTTAAAATACCCTCACAAGAACTTAAGACTTTGATTTGCTAATCAACTCATTGGGTGTTTGTTCGTGGTTTAGGGACCGCAGAATGGTCCAGGTGTTGGGGAGCCATGTCATGCTTCAGAGCAGGGCGGGTCTGACCCTTCAGGGCCTTGTGTTTCACTTAGATTACACTTAGACTGCCGCTATCTCCAGTGAGCAGCAGGCACGCTACCTCTTTAACATAACTAACACCGTACAGCTTCACGTGACACGAAACCCACAGGGACCTTTCCCTCTGAAGGCTTAGTCCTAGATAAATGATAGATGTTCAACGATGACATGTGCTTATGTTGAGAAGAAGAAGAAGAAGGGCAGTGAGCCCGCTGAGGGACAATTAATCCGGCCAAATGGCTCCCTGAGGAGTTGTTGTTTTCACCACACTGCTGCTTTAGTCGGGTCACACACACACACACTATTTCACTATTCCCCTTAAGACGTGCACTTGTTACCAGTAGCTCAGTGATTTGGCTTGATTTCTTGGTAAGGGGAAAGTGAAGTTTCCTTATCCGTCGTAATGCTAATATCTCCGATGTGGGTCTAGCTTCGGCGCCAGCAGGGCTGTCTCTTGCACCACCACGTGCACATGTGAGAGCCCCAGAGGAGGTAGTGAGGATGGCTGTGCTGCGTTAACACCGGATTTAAGACTAACCGGCAGAAGTGAAGCAGATTTATTGCATTCAATTCCACATTTCATCGTGTTTATTTTAAGGTTCATATTTGTATTTGGAATTCTTTTACGAAGTTCACACACATTTAATTTTTCTCACACTGTCTGTCAGAGTAGACCTGTATCCACCCTCTGAAACTCTCCGTTTTAGCCCCTGTCTCTTTAAGACCCCCCCTCCCCCCTCCAGAAAATAGCCCATTATGCTCCAATTGGCTTGCGAGAAAAATATGGTGCACCTTTGCAAAGGTAGTTGTTTATTTCACCGTTTGTAGGTTGGTACACCTGTTCTTCCTCCGTACATCAAAGTGCACTCTCATTTGGCCGACTGAGTATACAAGAGCTCATGGGATTGTTTCATCCTTCTGGTTCCTAAGTAACACACACTGTCTATCTACATTAGAGACATGTTTCTGCAGGCACCGAAAATAAGTTTTCGCCATTTTTTTGTTGCGCTGTATACATATTCCCACATTGTTGTGTGAAAGTAGTATAACATATATATATATATATATATATATATATATATATATATATATATATATATATATATATATAGGTATAGCTCAGCGAGATATTGCTGACAAGCAGTATCGGTAAGTTAACCGTGACAAACGCCCCGGCACAGAGCCTCGGCCCGGCTCTGGAGCTTAATGAGACTCACAAGTCGTGCGCATGAGAAACCTCGTTCATGCACGTGATGCGAGCGCTCAGAACCGTCCTGCGGTCCACAGCATCTGCTCCGACCGGTAATGCTACTGCTCCCCGCGGAGATGCAGTTACACTTGTTTAGAAACAACACACGTGGTACTTCAGTCCATGCATGTTTTGGATGTCAGCGGCTGCTCATTAATCTCCTCTCTCCTCGTCTCTCCTTCCTCGTTAGATGGCCAAGTTCCGCGGCCTCCTCTTCACTGGCGATGGAGAAGCTCCGTGCTGCATGGTGGACAACTACCGGCCCTGTCAGGCTCTGAAGGGCCGCCGGGTCCGCGCCTCCTTCAAATAAGCCCCTGTTCATCTACCGGGCTTCCTTACCCCCTTTTGCCCATCCGTCCCTCCTTGTACCGAACCTCCTTACTCCCATTTTCCCATCCTTTCCCAGATTTTCGTCAGCTTCTATTTCGTAGCTTCTATTAGAATTATTGACATCAACTTAAAAAGTAGAATGCAATACTTTCTGCATACATTTTCTATGCCATAGACTAACTGGATGTATCTTGAATTAAAGTACGTTGAGGTACTTTTAAGCTTTGACATAGGAAATAGGTCACATATTATATTTTAGTATCCAGATCAAATCCAGATGACATTTAACTTAGCTGACGTTAGCTAACGCAACCACATGAATTTATCGTACTAATGAACTACGAGCGAGACAAAAGTTCTTCACGGCGTTTCTGGAAGTCTGACACAAGGCTGATGTGAATCATATTTATGAAGAATGTTTTTGGTTCACAAACAAATTCATTGTATTCTGTGGTTAAAAACCAGACAATGTTAACTTTTCTTTGTTGGCGGTTGGGTTGAACACAGGTACCAAGGCACCAGGGAGCTAACAAACTCTCACTAAAGGGCAGGAATCCTGTTATGAAACCCATTCTCCCTGGCACCGTATAACTAATAATAACTAATAATAATAGACAGTCTGCTTTATAAGATATAAAATCTAGCCAAATAAGATATACAATATTCTGAAAGTAGAAGTTATGTTTGTCTTTTTAAAGGAAAATAATAAATACAATAATCTAAATCAACAGTCAAATAAATGTTGTTAACATAAATGCACTTAAGGTAAAAATAAAGAAAGACTTCTTGGGCAGATCTATATTATGAGATGATGCGTGCTATTTAGTGCAGTTATAGGCAAAAGGCCACTTAGCCTATTGGACTTGGATGTAGGCTTAAAATACATGCAGGGATATTTACCAATAATACAAATAAATATTTTGAGTTTTTGACAGTATGCGTTGCCTTCCTGAAGCTGATTTGCTGCTATGCGTCACATTGTGTTGTGAATTGTGCGGCAGACAGATTGTTCAGGCTGAAGTTGTCATTGATGCCTCATGTTGTGATGCCGCTGTTCACTGTGGCCACCGTCCATCAACTGGTGAGACGAGTGACCATCTCATGATGTTAATGTGTGGAATGTTCCAGTATGTCGTGACAGACAGTCCTGCAAGGTGTTTGCTGATGAGGTCATGTACACACTGATGCATGTGTATTGTCTCTGTTGGGCTTCCATCCAATTTATAAATGTTTAGCTTTTTTTTGTTGTTGCAAAATTTAGCCATAACTTCACTGAGACAGCTGCATTACTGTCGTCATGGTCAGTCCATTTTTATATATATTGAAATAAATAAAAACTATGACAACTAAACTACCTATCACCACAGTGCATTAAACATTGCCTTTAAGACTGATGTAAGACTGTAAGTTGGAAAGAAAGAACCTATAGGATCAATTTATGACTATATATTAACTCACACTGCAGTATCAACATAGGTAATAGAACTTGTCATTGCATTTGTTTGTCAGCAATGTCTATAGTCATCACTCCATCTAACTGAAGTATATCAGTGCCAGATATTCATAAGAGACCAGCAAAATGTTACCTTTTTTTAGCTTTTATATCAATGTAATGAAACACTTTCAGAGTGGGATTATGGCGAGATAGCTCTAACCTTTTAAAGTGTGTCACTTAAAACTGCTGTCAAAATGTGGAATCTGTCATGCCATAATGAAGAAGACTTTTATCAATAAATATTCATAACTTTCAGATGTCTGAGTGTTCTTTTTTTCTCACAACTCACAACACACATTAACCTTAATTTGCTATTCAAATTAGAGGACGCAGAAAGGTTGGTTAGCCCAAAGGGCGACCTCTGGTTCTGAAAAGTGAACGCTCAAGTGGCTTGAACCCGCATTCTCTCTAATGGCCATCAGGGGGCGACTCTTCTGGTTGCAAAAATAATTAGGATTGTCTCGAAGTCTATGAGTAATAGGCTCCTACTTCTCACTTTGATGATGAGGATTTACAAACAAGTTTATGGTCTCAATCACTAGATTCATGTCTTCACATTATATACAAATAGGTGTGTGAGCAAACAAAAATAAATAAATGACATTGTGAAATTCTTACGAGAAACATGTTGTGCACTGGTGTGATGCTCAGCATTGAGTCAGCATTCACACTGTAAATCTGGTCTCTTCATATAAATATCTTGTGTTCACATTGACAGCTCGCTCACATGTTGAAAACCTTCATTAGAGGCTACGACAGAGGATGTGTTTCTTGGGAAGGCTCTACGGTGCTAATAGTCAACTCATGATTCTGTTTCCTCAAAGGATTTTAGAGAGTGCAATTGGATATGGCATACAAGTATGGTATGGTAACCTGTCAGTACAGTTAAAGTCTAAGCTTGAGTGTATGTATGATCATTAGTGTGTGTAAGTATATCTTATCTTATCTTCAATACAGCACAATGTTCATTTAGTCAGCTATGGTCCCATTTGGAGTGAACAAAAAGGTTACACGGTTACTTTAATGTCGTTGTGAAATGCAGATTGTAGTCCTATTTTGCTACATAAGAAAATACAAAAAACACAAAACAAGTCTCCTATGACTGTACCATATGTGGAGGGTGGCGGATAAATAAAAGAGTCTCACAGAAAGAGGAAAGAAGCCGTTCTGAAGTCTGGTGGCTCAGCAGAGATTCTTCTCTATCTCTTTCCAACAGCAGGTTAATAACAGGTTGTGGCTTGGTGGGTTTTATCTTTTAATATCTTTTTTAGATCTTCGCAGGCTCCTGTTGTCACCAATATCTGGTTCTCAGTAGATGGTCCCAATGATTATCTGGGCAGGTTTAACCACCCTCCTGTTATAAAGCAGGGTATGCTCTAGTGTGGCCACCTTGTGATTGACAGGTCCCTACCAGGGCTACCAGGTAATGGTAACATTGTGGTTGCATAAAAATGTCTTATTCAGCGTTCGGTTGAACTTAGCCCCACCCTCTTGTGTATCTTCTGGTTGCAAAAATAACAAGATGGCGACGGTCAAAACGGCGAACTCAAAGCTTCTCAACCGTAGTCCATGGATTGCGTCACCATGACGACGTCCATACAGTCTATGGGTAGTCCACAGATAGAAATGCTTTTAATGTTGGCCTGTGCGTTGGTCACCCACTTTGGCCCAGACTGAAATATCTCACCATTGAATGGCTTGCCGGGGGATTTGGGGATTTTGTTCAGACCTTCATGGTTCCCAGAGGATGACTCCTAATGACTTTGGTTTTCCAACTTTATGTCCCTTCCTTTGAGAAATTGACCTGGTTTTACTAAGTTTTAATGAGGGAGTGTGAGGCTGCTTTGTTGTAATAATTAATTAATTATTTAATTCTGAATTAAGCCTCTATTATAAATCATTTGCAAAACAGTGCAGCTGCATTTGGAAAGGCGTGAGTGATATTGGCTCGTGATGGCCTTATGTAACAATGTGTGGCTTTTTGTTTGTGACTCCTTTGTCCTCATCATCACGAACCATTAGCAGGACGGTCTCTGACAGGCTCTCAGTGTCTCTGCTGCCTTAGTGGACGGGAGAGAGAGAGGAGAAAAAAGACAAAATCACAAACAAACAAAAAAGACAATATTTAGTTTGGGTTTTTTTCCCAGTTCTTTTGTATATGTGACAAACAATGTGTGTGGGCAACACTCAAAGATTCAAAAACTGATGACCATCTTTAACCTTTTCTTGCAATGCGGGAGACGTTTGCCCTCTCTGCCAGAAATGGTTTATTTAACCCAAAACATGACCTTTTGACTGGCTTTGGTAAGAGTTTTATTGACAGACGATTCATCCAATCACGTGTCAAGTATTTATTTATTTTATTTAAAGTGCCTGTCCCTTTTCCGAACAGCTTCGACAAAGGCAAAACTATATAAATAATGTTCAATTAATTTCAGTTTATTTTGTATAGCCCAATATCACAAATTACAAACTCCCCTCAGAGGGCTTTACAATCTGTACACATACGACATCCCTGACCTTTGACCTCACATCAGGAAAAACTCCCCAAAAATAACCTTTGACAGGGAAAAAAGTGAAGAAACCTTCAGGAGAGCAACAGAGGAGGATCCCTCTCCCCGGATGGACAGATGAATAGATGTCATGTGACCAGATGAACAGAGTTACAGAGTTACATAAACACATTACATGAATATGACAGAAATTATCTGGAATAATCTAAGTTGCGATACTGTCTCCTTACAGTAATGCCCCCCCCCTCCCTCTCCCACACCCACTCTCCTGTGTGATAAATCTGGAAACGATATTAATGAGCCAGAATTGCCGGTGGCACCAAAGAGCTACGAAAATGGCTAACAAAGCCATGTCCACTTCAAAGGCAAGCTGGGGACATTCAGTGTGTGTGTGTGTGTGTGTGTGTGTGTGTGTGTGTGTGTGTGTGTGTGTGTGTGTAGCGTGTCATGAAATGAAAGGGGCTTTGATTAGTCTTCATGGGCTCGCTGCTTCACAGACGAGGCCACTGCTTTAGGGAGAGACGACGGTAGACAGAGGGGAGGAGAGAGAAGATGAAGATGGCTTGGAGTTTATGAACGTGAGGGTCGTGTTGTGATCGCAAACACAATTTCTCGTTAATCTGCTGCTCTACAGATTCTGCCCCGTTATGATAGAGAAATGCATGACTAATCCTGTGTCAACTCCAAATATTATGTAATGAAAGGGTTCCCTCACCAACTTCCCCTCTCTGGCACTACAGGCGCCCCTCCCCCTCCTCTGTGTTACACGTAACACACAATGCCGCTCTCTCCTCGGCTGAGTGGCAACAGTAACCATGACAACTACATGTTCATATCATAAAATATAAGAGGGGGGGGGGGGGTGTAGAAACAGCTTTCCGTTGGGACAATTTGACCTGAGCTATGTGTTTAAAAACAACAGAACTGCTTGCACACCTTGATTGTTCCGCTGGGGTTCATGGTCTGAAATATATGTGTGTGTGTGTGTGTGTGTGTGGTGTGCGTGTGTGTGTGCGTGTGTGTGTGTGTGCGTGTGTGTGTGTGTGGTGTGTGTGTGTGTGGTGTGTGTGTGTGTGTGTGTGTGCGTGGTGTGTGTGTGTGTGCGTGTGTGTGGTGTGTGTGTGTGTGTGTATGTGTGTGCGTGTGTGTGTGTGTGTGGTGTGTGTGGTGTGTGGTGTGTGTGTGTGTGCGTGTGTGGTTCAACAAGGTGTGTGGGTTTCCTTCTCCTAGGAGGATTCTTAGTTGGGAAGATCTCCCAGTTCTCTGAAACCTTTGATCTGGGAGTCGAGCCGGTCAGTCTCTCTCTCTCTCTTTCTCTCTCTCTCTCTCACTCTCTCTCTCCCTCTCTCTCACTTTATACGTCACCCTTCTGTCAATAGGTTGTTGTGGGGGGTGCTGCGGGAGTACGGGGTGCCGGACCCGTTGGCACGGGCCATCCGGTCTCTGTACGCCTGCAGTAGGAGCTGTGTTCGTCTCCTTGGTAGTAAGTCAGACACGTTCCCGGTGGGTGTTGGCCTCCGCCAGGGCTGCCCTTTATCACCGGTCCTGTTCGTGACCTTCATGGACAGGATATCTAGGCGCAGCCAGGGGGCGGAGAGGATCCGGTTCGGGAGTCTCGGGATCGCCTCTCTGCTGTTTGCGGATGATGTGGTCCTGTTTGCCTCCTCGGACCGTGACCTCCAGCATTCACTGGGGCGTTTTGCAGCCGAGTGCGAAGCGGCAGGGATGAGAGTTAGCACCTCCAAATCTGAGGCCATGGTGCTCTGCCGGAAACCGGCGGATTGCTCCCTCCAGGTGGGGGCAAACTGCCTACCCCAAGCGAAGGAGTTCAAGTATCTCGGGGTCTTGTTCACGAGTGAGGGTAAGGTGGAGCGGGAGATCGACAGGCGGATCGGTGCGGCTGCAGCAGTAAAACAGGCGCTGTACCGGTCCGTCTTGGTGAAGAGGGAGCTGAGCCGGAAGGCAAAGCTCTCCATTTACTGGTCGGTCTACGTTCCAACCCTCACCTATGGTCACAAACTCTGGGTCGTGACCGAAAGAACGAGATCTGGGATACAAGCGGCCGAAATGAGCTTCCTCCGTTGTGTGGCCGGGCTCAGCCTTAGAGATAGGGTAAGGAGCTCGGACATCAGGGGGGAGCTTGGAGTCGAGTCGCTGCTCCTTCGTGTCCAAAGGAGTCAGCTGAGGTGGTTCATCTAGTCAGGATGCCTCCTGGACGCCTCCCATTAGAGGTTTTCCGGGCACGTCCAACTGGTAGGAGGCCCCGGGGAAGACCGAGGACACGCTGGAGGGATTATATCTCCCGGCTGGCCTTGGAACGCCTCGGGATCCCCCAGAATGAGCTGGAAAGTGCTGCGGGTGAGAGGGAAGCCTGGGTCGGCCTGCTGAACCTGCTGCCACCGCGACCCGACCCCGGATAAGAGGTGATAATGGATGGATGGATGGATGGATGTGGTTTTCTTACATGATATGCTGATTAGCACATTATGACCTTATATTACATATAAATGATCATTTTATGAGTTGCTTCAGCTTTTTTGTGACACTTATATGTTTTGTTTAGCATGATAATCTTCATAAATGAACACCACTTTTTATTATTAGTAAAAAGCTATCGTTAGGCTATAAACAAACTCTTTATTTGGGATGAATTCATTTTAGTAGGGCAGAGGACCAACTACCTGCCTTTTGACAAAAGCAGCATCTGGCAGTCTAAATTGATTCATAGCCTCAGCAACTGTAAGCTATTTTATATCTTTTGTGAATTTGAGTTCCCTCTGGTAAACAGTTTTGTATT
>NC_046982.1:130000-155000 GCF_009769545.1 Cyclopterus lumpus | reverse complement strand
TATACTGTCAGGGGGTTTTCATTGAAACTCCATGACATGGATGACCTGCAACTTCCTGATGTTAAACTCAGACAAAACTGAAGTTATTTTACTGGGCCCTGAACACCTCAGAGATCAATTATCTGGTGATGTGGTTTCTGTAGATGGCATTTCCCTGGCATCCAACACCACTGTAAAGAATCTCTAGTTATCTTTGACCGAGACTTGTCCTTTAACTCCACGTGAAGCAAATCTCAAGGATTGCATTTTTTCATCTACGTAACATTTCAAAAATCAGGCACATCTTGTCTCAAAAAGATGCAGAAAAGCTGTTTCACGTTTGTTACTTCCAGACTAGATTACTGCAACTCCTTATTATCAGGCTGCTCTAATAAGTCTCTTAAGTCCCTCCAGTTGATCCAGAATGCTGCAGCTCGTGTACTCACAAAAACTAAGAAAAGAGATCACATGACTCCTGTATTAGCTGCTCTGCACTGGCTCGCTGTAAAATCAAGAATCACATTTAAAATTCTTCTCCTCACCTACAAAGCCTTGATTGGTGATGCACCATCATATCTTAAGGAGCTTGTAGTACCATATTGCCCCACTAGAGAGCTGCTCACTAAATGCGGGGCTACTTGTGGTTCCTAGAGTCCTAAAAAGTAGGATGGGAGCCAGAGCCTTCAGTTATCAAGCTCCTCTTTTATGGAACCAGCTTCCACTTTCAGTCCGGGAGGCAGACAGTCACCTCATTTAAGAATAGACTTAAGTCTTTCCTCTTTAATAGTCCTTATAGTTAGGGCTGAATCAGGTTTGCCCTGGTCCAGCCCCTTGATATGCTGCTATAGGCTTATAGGCTGCTGGGGGATGTTTTAGGATACACTGAGCACCTATCTTCTCTTCTCTCTCTCCTTATGGATGAATTTACATCTCTCCATTGCACCTTATTAACTCTGCTTCCTCCCCGGAGTCGTTGTGACTTCACGTCTCATAGGGTCCATTGGACCTGGAGGTGTCTGATGCTGGTGAGCCGGCCTCCCGCGTTGCGCCCCCCCCCCCCCCTCCTCTCACCTCCTTCTGTTTCATGGATTGGAGTTCCATTCATACATTGTCATATTCATGTAATGTGTTTATGTAACTCTGTAACTCTGTTCATTCTGTACACATAACATCTATTGCTTCTGTCCATCCGGGGAGAGGGATCCTCCTCTGTTGCTCTCCTGAAGGTTCCTTTCCTCCCTATTTTTGGGGTTGTTTTTTCTGATCCGATGTGAGGTCAAAGGTCAGGGATGTCGTATGTGTACAGACTGTAAAGCCCTGTGAGGATAATTTGTGATATTGGGCTATACAAAATAAACTGAATTGAATGTTTTTCACAATTCATGTGTGATTCTGACAGATTCCTAATGTCCTTTGACCTCTTTTTTGACCTTTTGTATCATGAATAAATTCCGACAACCTTCTGGATTAGTTGCTGTTGACACAACAGTAGAGCGTTCATTTTGAGAGCAATACATCTATTTCCAATTGAATTCAAGACTTGGAAGTGACAAAGACTTGGTAGAGTGCTCAGCCTCTCCGTCCGAGGCTCCAGGCTACGTTAGCCGCTACTAGCATCACACAACCCTAACCTCCAGCTGAAGGACTCTGGTTCTGCTGCCACCGTGAGTCCACAGCTCTACGAGTGCGTCGCTAAATCAGTGGAGAACTCCCGTTTCCATCCTGGCCTTTAAGTAAGAACACAGGAAATAGAAGCTATTTGACTGGACAGCAGCTTGAGAGCAACATATGATAGGGCAGCTCAAGAATATGAGCACTTGCCTTTCCCCCCAAAACTATAATCAGTTATTTGGTCAGAAACCAAACTCTCCATGCATGTAAATCACACACTGACAATAGTTCTAATGAGGTTTTTTTTTTTTTTTTACATGTTGTGGCATAAAAAAAAGAAAAACCTCCATTATGGAAAGAAGGTAGAAAATGGTGTTCCCAGATAGTTTTGGAGAGAAAGGGTACAATGCACAATAGAAGCAAAGACAGAGGGTGACAGGAGGGGAGAAGAAACCAGGGAAACAGTCCCTTATCTCTGCAAACAGCAGCATGCCCGGCCTTGGCAACGCACACGTAGCCAAGACTGGCATGCTAAATCCCCCTGGCATATGTTGGCACGATGGTATCCCGTATGCTCACACACACAAGGGGGGGGGGGAAGAGAGAGAGAGAGAGAGAAACATGAAGAGTACGTGCTCCACATTATAAATGCAGTCACATCTGGGTGAAAGGGTGATATGAGAGAGGGGGGCAATTAGAGATGAGGAGAGACTAAAGTGGACTGCAGAGAGAAAGGGGGGAGCGCTGGACAGATGGCAAGTGTTGCGTGACAGAAGACGATGGAGGAAGACGGTGACGGAGCAGTCAGAACGAGACCTCCGCGTACTGGAAAACTTGAGCCCAGAAACAAGAAGCGTCGTCGGCACTTGGAGGGGAAAGGAAAAGCTCTAAATGGGTCAAAAACTGAAATAAAAAGCTGCTTTTCCCCAGATAAAGAAACTGTGTTGTATCCATCAGAATAGAAAGAAACCAGCCAAAGAGGCCACTAGAACAGACAGAAATACACTAGTAATAATTCATCACATGTTCATATAAATATCCATCTCTCAACTCACTTTCATGATGCATCCGATACATGAAAGGCTTTCCGTTGACAGCGTGTTGTCTTCAAGGAAAAACTAAACTGCAGGATGTATCAGGATTTCTTTTTTGGTTTGTATCCAATATGATTATGAAATAAGGGGTCTGGACAAAGAATCGGAACAGTAGATCTGTTTTCTTGCTCACAATAAAACAGACCACTAATGCTGCGTTCACACCAAAAGCGTTGCGAATGTTTGGCTCGAGTAGATCCCATGCAAAGTCAATGCACAGACGCAAAGTGAAAGATTGACCCAATACAGCATTGAGACGCTCCGCTTTTGGTGTGAACGCAGCATAACAAGAGTGCATGGTCTTGTTTTAACATCTCCAGACGTCTACGACAGACAGCGTGACATCAGCAGACAGAGAGGGAGAGAAGTGTTTACTGACCTGGAGTCAGCTCCTTCCAAGATGCGATCAGCCTGGTCGCCGATGACTTCCTGTCGCAGGTAGTACAGCATCCTCACGCGCAGCAACACCCTACAACAGTCAATTAGTTTAGCTAGAAAACAGAGAACCTCTTCAACAAATATCATAGTTTAGAACTATTAAGACTTTGTTAATTAATAAATAATTATATGAAATTAATTAACCTGAACATTTTTCACAGTTGACCATTACTGATCTAATGCAAAAAACTAAAATACTGTGGAAAAATGTATTTCCCAACTTGTTATTGGTAACATTTCCTAATAAAGCCTCCGATATGAGATATTTCATAACCACTGGCGCGGCTAGACTGGAGGACGTGCTGTACAGAAGCGGAAGTTGCCGGATCTAAAACTCAAGGGGAAACGTTCGTAGCTAAAAAAACAAGTGCAGAATCATACATTATAGCCTTCAGCGTTTCTACAACTGCTGTCCAACAGCCAACTAGATGGCTTTCTGCTCTGGATACGAACAGGAAGGGGAAATAATTGAAAGGACAGAGAGCGGCAGCACTAGAGGGGACAGAAAGTTTTGGAGAGGCCACGAAGACGGGGGAAAGGTATAGAAGCCCGTCACTTGCGACTCACTCTGCAGTGTGTGTGTGTGTGTGTTTGTGCATCAATGGCATCACAACTTGCCGTGTGTGTTTGTTGGCAGGCTGTGTGAGCTCATCCATCAATGTGCCAGGCCTGATTAGCCACACAACGCTGTGCTCCAGCCTAGCAGATGGCACCACATAATCACCCCCAAGTGTGTGTGTGTGTGTGTGTGTTCTTTCACCCACTTCCAACAGGTCTGCCTGCCTAGCACCTGGCCTGGCACACAGCCAGACACACACACACACACACACACACACACACGCACACACGCACACAAACAAACTTCCCCCTCAAGAAGAAGACAAAAAATATCTTGGGATTGAGGTCTATCTCCCCGACAACAGAGGAGAGAGCTGACCACGGGTAGCGATCCAGCGCGCGTGTGTGTGTGCGTGAGTGTGTGTGTTAAAGCCCCTGCTCCGTCCACATTAGCTTGGTATCCATCCACTAATAACGCTTTCATGAACTGTTACTGGGCCCCTCCGTTGGACACCAGCTCCCAGGATGTCTGAGTGTGCATGTTGCATGAGAAAGCCCTACTTGTTACAGTGGTGTTTCAGGTGTCTCTTGTAGCTATCCTCTTGCAGCAAGTGGTCCGGGTTGCAGCTGGCCAGCCAATCAGCTCGCGGTGTCTGTGGAGGCGGGGCCAGGGGCTTCCCCTTCTTGCCCTTCCTGCCCCTAGGGACTGGAGTGGAGAGACCTGGAGAGGAGGAGAGTGAGAAGGGGGGAGGCAGAGAGACACTTTTCAGACAATGAAAGGGTATTTCTACAAAATGACAACCTGTAAACAGCAAAATCCACAAAACAAGATAAAACACGGCTGATTCAAGTTTTTTAAAATAATTGTAATCTAGTTTTAGCTGTCTTCTTTTAGTCAAAATGCTTTCTCACTTAAACTTCAGAGTATATGAAGTCAATCAATTCCAGCCCAAAACCAATCATTTGTCATTTTAGTTTGATCTGATCAGTCTGATGACAAACTCATCAAACTTCCTGACTGTTAAATGTTAGGGGCCAGCGGGTCAGTCACACCCACCGGCTCGTATTGAGAGAGGTTAGTGTTACCGGAGTGGTTGGTCAGCGTCTTGGTGGTCCCGTCTGCACTTGGGGTGATCAGGTCCCAGATGAAGCTCTTGATGTTCTCATCTCCGCGGTAATGCAGCAGGCAGTAGGCCAGCAGGGCCCTGCAGATCGTCTCCACGTCAGCCTCCTTCAGGGGGCGCTTAAAGCGGCCATGAGCCAGGATGTCGCTCCACCTGCCCCACCTAAAAGACAGACGGGGAGGCACGCCGTCAGCCTATTACATCAAATATTGAATACACAGCATTCACACAAAAGTCTTAGAATTTTTTTTTTTAGAATTAGCAAATGTAGAACAATTAAGATTTTTCCCCTTTAAATATTAGTTTGTTTAGTAAAACAAAGAAAGAAGAGAACTTAAACACCAAAGCAAAAGTAAGCAGAGCAGAGGTCAGCACTGTACCAACCAACAGTGAAACAATAGAACGTGATAGAATTAACAAACTATACTAGTAAAAAGGGGCGATATACACATCAACTATTGTTCTACGTGGGATTTAATTTAGCAAGTGACAAGGTAGCAAACAAAGTAATTGATGGACGCACACACACACACACACACACACACACACACACACACGCACGCACGCACACGCACACGCACGCACACCAGAGAGCAAGTGATCTAAAGGCTGATGTGGTGGGCCGCGTCCTGTTCGCCACTGAAATCTTTCCACTGCCGCTTCCAAATCTCCACTGAACCATGCAACCTTCCTCTGACTGATTTCAGTGATGGGGGGTAGAGGGGTTAGACTGGTGGACGAGGGCGAGACGGATGATGGGAAAAGACAACAGAGCTGCGTGAGCGCAGAGGACGGGCCCAGTCAGACAGTGTTTTTGTGTCCTACAGCCTCAGGCCACGAGACTAGACTGTAACAATAACAGCGTTGACATCTCACGAGCACCACGGTTCCGTCTTAACGCTGGCGCGCCCTCACACACGGGCACGCCGAGTCAGCTGTGAAAATGCCGATAATCACTGTCTGTGGTAAGTGTGTCAATTTGCCTCTGTGTGTGTGTGTAACTCAAAAGGCAGTGATTATTGTGTACTGGTAAGATGTTCTTCCGTCACTGCACAGTTTAAAAGACATTCTAGTCGAACAGTGCACTTTACAGCTCTAATGTAATAATACATGCATCGTCAAATGTCTACAGTTATTACCTGAAGACAAATTTAATGCATTTTAAATCATTTAAAGCAACAAAAAAAACAGGAGTAATTTAGGTGGCCTCTTGTTTTAGAAAAGTGGGCGTGTGACAGGTTTAACTTTAGTGTGTGAGCACCATGCTCACCAAGGTAACACTAGAGCACTTAAGTATTGAGCTTTGGCGGCGCTGGTGAGCCAAGCTAACCGTTTGACAGTCATTATGCTAAGCTAAGGTGGCTGCAGCGTCATATTAAGAAGATGGATGAGAGTGGTGTCCATCTTCTCATTTACTCTAGGCAAGAAAAACAAATGTAAACGGAGCACTTATTCCATTGGAGCATTTCCGCTCTGCATGGTGTCATATCATCTGTGGCCCCTAATAAATAGCCTGAATCTGAAAGAAACACTTTTCATACAAGAGACATCATGGGTTCATTGTTTTAAATGAGCCAGTGGTCAACATTACTCTGGTTGTCGAGTAAGAAATATGAACATGCGACTGACCCGTAGACCAGCAGGTTCTTCTCCACTCTGAAGCACTCGGACCGGGGGTACCCCTGGGTTTTGTCCTGGGGCCGCCGGGGTTTGGACGAGGGCTTGCTCGGCTCGTCCTCGTCGCTCTCCAGCTCGGAGAACTCCAACATCTCGTCCTCTTTGGCGCTACTGAAGTGCCGCGTTTGCTTCCTCACCCTTGGTGTGTCGATCACGAGCGTGTTCTGGAGACAAAAGTCAAAAGCGTCAGGTCTCCGTACTTAGTGTACTTCCTTCTTTTTATATTATTTACCAAGAACCTGGTTTCAATTACAGATGGCCTGGAATGCATCCAACGCAATATGCAAAGCACCTTCTGCTGTACTCCTGTGAGGCGGCCCATTTGTACGTATCCTGTACATTCTGACTTCTGTGACGAGGGCGAACCCTGAGAGTACACGCCGTCTTCTGTACTAAATCACATTAATTGGATATTCGGCCCGCGTTTCATTCTTGATGCTAAGAACATTTCTGTCGGGCTCAAACAAACTGCCGTTAATTATGTTGTCTAATGAATTACATTTTTGCTCAATTAATTAGATTTATTTCCCTCCCCCCACCCCCCACTTGCAACCATTAATATGCGCAAACAGGGCAGTAGTTAGCTACGCAATTATCACAGAGCGCTGCCGTCGTTTCCATTTGAACATCACACAATGAGAAATCTCGGGAGTGAGGGGGCGGCCCCATGATCCTGGGGCTGGATTAAGTGTTCCAGTGGAGGGCCCTCCACCAGAGAGTAGATGAGTGAACCAGGAGGGACAAATACACAAATACAAAAAGAGACGGGGAAGCAAAGCAACAATATAAAGATGGCTGTTAGCAGAGCACTCAACGGGTGTGTAAGAATGTGAGCGAGCTTGTGTTCCCGTCTCTGTCTGTGCGTGTGTGTGTGAGCACTAGCCTAAGTGATATCTCTGTACCCTCCAGGCATCTGCGCTCCGTTAAGTGGAGCTAAGCAGCTTACTCTCTCTCGCTCAAACACACACACGAGAGCAGGGAAACATGGGTAATTAAGGAAGAGAGGAGATTCCCAACTGTCAATATTAATCTCTCTCTCTGCTTCCCTCCTGATCTCTGTCTCTCCCTCCTCCTCACTTGTGGTGATAGTGCTGACTAATTACTACTGCTAGTCACCTTTCCATAAGGGGACACCACCAAGTGTGTGAGTGAGGCCTTTGAGCGCACCCCAGAATTTGGAAGCACATTGTGATCGAGGGCGGGGTTTACACCGCAGGTGTGTGTGTGTGTGTGTGTGTGTGTGTGTGTGTGTGTGTGTGTGTGTGTGTGTGTGTGTGTGTGTGTGTGTGTGTGTGTGTGTGTGTGGGGGGGGGGGGGGGGGGGGGGGGAAGAGAGAAGATAGTACCCGTCCATTGATGGCATCCAGGTCAAGCTCGGCCTTCTTGGCCCATTTCTGCCAGAAGTCCGGATCCTCCAGGGAAATGTCGGTTCGGTTCCCCGCTGCGACAAAGCTGGCCTGCAGACGGAGGAGAACTCGTTGGTCAGCGGCGCATCATCAGACAGCGTGAATAGACTAGATGCAAGTGAATAGGGGCAGTCCTATTACCTTGGCGAAAGTGGAGCCCTTGCCCTCGGACTCAATGGTGATGGTGTGGGTTCGTCTCTGGAGGATCTGGTCGATGTCTTCCTCGCAGAATTTCGAGCCCTCATCCTCCTCGTCCATCAGAGCCCCGTACGCTCCCTTTCTCAGCAGGTCCTCCACCTCCTTCTTGGACAACGGCTGGACCTTTAACCGGAGATGGGACACAGGAATGTTAGCGTCTCCAGTGAGCGTAAAGACACCATCTTTTTGTAACGTCTGGGGTACCCCTGCACTAACAAGAGGAATCAGACATGAACAGAGGGGTCTGAGAACACTGAGTGTCAGCCATGCGACTGACGTAGATCCTTTATAGCTTTATATGTTTTAGGATACACTGAGCACCTATCTCCTCTTCTCTCTCTCCTTATGGATGAATTTACATCTCTCCATTGCTTCCTCCCCGGAGTCGTTGTGACTTCACGTCTCATAGGGTCCATTGGACCTGGAGGTGTCTGATGCCTGGTGAGCCGGCCTCCCATTGGCCCTGCTGATGCCCCGCCCCCCCCTCCTCTCTACCTCCTTCTGTTTCATGGATTGGACTTCCATTCATACATTGTCATATTCATGTAATGTGTTTATGTAACTCTGTAACTCTGTTCATCTGGTCACATGCCATCTATTCATCTGTCCATCCGGGGAGAGGGATCCTCCTCTGTTGCTCTCCTGAAGGTTTCTTCCCTTTTTTCCCTGTCAAAGGTTATTTTTGGGGAGTTTTTCCTGATCCGATGTGAGGTCAAAGGTCAAGGATGTCGTATGTGTACAGATTGTAAAGCCCTCTGAGGCAAATTTGTAATTTGTGATATTGGGCTATACAAAATAAACTGAATTGAATTGAATTAATGTTTATTTTGAAAATTATCTTGCTGATCAAAATGTCCAAGTAATCATAAATTTGGCTACTTGTTGAGGGAACCAGTGTGACGGCAACAAAAAACACATCATCCCCAGAAACCAGCTGTCTGACACATGGCCCACTAAACAGATTTGCTGAGAGGACATTGGCCAATATGATGCCATCGCTGCAGATACTAGATGTGTGAGGTGTCTGATGCGCCTCACCCCACTGTTGGCGTTCTCTCGTCCACTCATGCTTTGGAGGACGGCCTTGTCCAGGCCCAGCTTCAGACTGGCCTTGTCGAACATCTCCCTCTCGTAGCTGTTCCTGGTGATCAGACGGTAGATCTTCACCGCCTTGGACTGGCCGATGCGGTGGCACCTGGCCTGGGCCTGGAAGGGGGGGACGCAGTCAGGGAGTCAGAAACGTTGTCCTAACAGCAAATCTCACTTACTCTTCCTTTCTGGCCAGCAGAGGCATTGCTTCCAGCACCGGGGCTCTAACGGCTCCATGCCGTGGCCGATCAGAGCGGTTCATACCTGCAGGTCATTCTGGGGGTTCCAGTCGGAGTCGAAGATGATGCAGGTGTCTGCTGCTGTTAGGTTGATGCCGAGTCCTCCAGCTCTCGTACACAGCAGGAAGACGAAGCGGTCCGAGTCGGGTCTGGAGAAGCGGTCGATGGCTGCCTGCCGCAAGTTGCCGCGAACTCGGCCGTCTATCCGTTCGTAGGGATATCTGGACACAGAGCGGAGCGTTATTATCGGTCACCAACCAGAAAGGTCAACACTGTAGAATACCGCAAAACATATCGGGACGCCCCCGACACATCTCGTCTCCACTCTCACCGTTTCTGGATGAGGTAGTCCTCCAGGATGTCCAGGCAGCGGACCATCTGACTGAACACCAGGACTCGGTGTCCGCCGGCCTTCAGTTTGGGCAGCAGCTTATCGATGAGCACCAGCTTACCGGCGGCCTGGATCATGGCTTGGAGGGCCATGTCCGGCATGTCCGCCCTGCCGCCATGGGAGTCCCTGAAATCCTCGGCGATTTTCTCTTCCGCCCCTGTATGTGGGACAACAATTCAAGTTCATCAGGACACAAAGACATTATGAGTTTGGTTCACAGACTCTTCAAACTTGTGTGTGTGTGTGTGTGTGTGTGTGTGTGTGTGTGTGTGTGTGTGTGTGTGTGAATGCATGCGTGTGTGTGTATGCATGCATGCGTGTGTGGTTACCATTAATGAGGTAGGGGTGGTTGCAGCATTTCCTCAGCTCCATCATGGTGTTGAGGAGGTTGGGGACGTTTGGTCCTCCACCTCCACTTCCTCCTCCTCCCCCTCCTGTGCCTCCTTTTGACAGGAAGGAGAAATTCTTCTCCAGAATGGCCCTGTAGTATTTCTTCTGGATGTTGGTCAGCTCCACCTGCCGAAAAAAAGTTGATTCAATTAATTTCTTCTTTTATAAATTACGAATGTTACCAACGCTTGCACGAACCATTGTCTCTTTGAGTTTCGACAGCGAAATGTCTCGGTCCTACCTCGATGATGGTCTCCTCCTTCGGGGCCAGGTTCTTCTCCACGTCCTCCTTGAGTCTTCTCAGCATCATGGGCTTCAGAATGGCCTGCAGTTTTTGAACCTGAGACAGACAGACGCAATGTTAACACTTGGGGAATGATGGAACCGAAAAAGACGACAATCTCTGTGTTCCCCCAGTTCAGAGTTGTCAGTTTACCTGTTCTTCAGTCTTAAGGTCTCCGAATTCAGTCATGAATGTCGGTTCGGACGGGAACCGCTCGGGCTCCAGGAAGTTGAGTAAGCTGAAGAGCTCCTCCACGGTGTTCTGGAGAGGAGTTCCCGTCAACAGAACTTTGTGCTCCTGGAGGAGGGAAGGAAGGAGGAAATGTAGGTTTTTAAAATGGGAAGCAGGATGTCTTTAGGACTTGAACGCTTAAAGGGAAGCAGGATGTCTTTAGGACTTGAACCCTTAAAGGAAGCAGGATGTCTTTAGGACTTGAACGCTTAAAGGGAAGCAGGATGTCTTTAGGACTTGAACGCTTAAAGGAAGCAGGATGTCTAGAGGACTTGAACGCTTAAAGGGAAGCAGGATGTCTTTAGGACTTGAACGCTTAAAGGAAGCAGGATGTCTTTAGGACTTGAACCCTTAAAGGAAGCAGGATGTCTTTAGGACTTGAACCCTTAAAGGAAGCAGGATGTCTTTAGGACTTGAACCCTTAAAGGAAGCAGGATGTCTTTAGGACTTGAACCCTTAAAGGAAGCAGGATGTCTTTAGGACTTGAACGCTTAAAGGGAAGCAGGATGTCTTTAGGACTTGAACCCCCAATGGGAAGCAGGATGTCTTTAGGACTTGAACCCTTAAAGGAAGCAGGAAGCAGGATGTCTTTAGGACTTGAACCCTTAAAGGAAGCAGGATGTCTTTAGGACTTGAACGCTTAAAGGGAAGCAGGATGTCTTTAGGACTTGAACGCTTAAAGGGAAGCAGGATGTCTTTAGGACTTGAACGCTTAAAGGGAAGCAGGATGTCTTTAGGACTTGAACGCTTAAAGGGAAGCAGGATGTCTTTAGGACTTGAACGCTTAAAGGGAAGCAGGATGTCTTTAGGACTTGAACGCTTAAAGGAAGCAGGATGTCTTTAGGACTTGAACCCTTAAAGGAAGCAGGATGTCTTTAGGACTTGAACCCTTAAAGGAAGCAGGATGTCTTTAGGACTTGAACGCTTAAAGGGAAGCAGGATGTCTTTAGGACTTGAACCCTCAATGGGAAGCAGGATGTCTTTAGGACTTGAACCCTTAAAGGAAGCAGGATGTCTTTAGGACTTGAACCCCCAAAGGGAAGCAGGATGTCTTTAGGACTTGAACCCTTAAAGGGAAGCAGGATGTCTTTAGGACTTGAACCTCATAGTCTCATAGTAACACGTTTCAGGTATTGGGTGATCAAGTTTCTACAAGACCTTTCAAAAGCTAAAAAAATAAATCCTGCTCCATGTTTCATCAACCGGTACTGTGCGCCAAGAAACTACAACACATTCCTCTATAATGGGGGGCGTTTTAGTGCCTTGAGCTCAAGTAGTACAAGTAAGACCATGTGACAGACTTTACTCTTCCCAGCTGTTCCAGCCCTGGCTGCCACTCACCATGTCCATCATTTTGAGTCCTTCCAGTAGTTTGCAGTTGCGGTTTTTGAGGCGGTGGGCTTCGTCAATCACCACGCAGCGCCATGGCACGCTGCGGAGCTCCGGGCAGTCGGTCAGAATCATCTCGAAGGTCGTTATCAAGGCGTGGAACCGGTACGCTCCCTTTATTATCTTACCCTGGAAGGTGGGAATAAAAGGGAGAAGAAGGAAGGTCAATAGGAGTTATCTTAAACCCCTTTATTATCTTAACCTGTGGATCTGGGGGGGGGGGGGACAGTTTTCCCTTTAAGTAAAGAGCAGTGACTGTGGGCCACAGCAGCTCCGTACACTTGTGTGGAAAAGTAAGAGAAGCTCTAAAATAGGAGGTTAAAACTTGTGCTACGTTTATTCAAACCAGGTCAAATAAAGAATAAAACTTATAGCAATCTAAGACATGGCAGAAACAAACAGGTGGGGTCTGCTGTCTGTCCGCCATCTGTCTGCAGTTAAAGCAGGCGGTACAGGAGAAAAGAACACGCCGTCCATGGCGACCTTGAGGATTACCTCAGCCTGGATTAGGGACAAGCAGCTAGCGAGGACGCAGCTACTCCAGCTTATTGTCCACGGCGGCTCACTGTGGCATAGGTTGCACTGAGAGATGTTAGCAGCATTGTGCAGTAGGAGCTTACAGCTACAGGACTGTAAAGAGCTTACACAGCAGAGGAGCATCGTCCAGCCCCTCCTGGCTGGAGATTTCCCCTGTCCGAGGAGGCGCTCGGATCTGCTGACTGTCGAGCACAACGGTGTTGACTGTGCAGCTACGCCAGCCTCATCCTCGTTAGTTCTCATACAGAGCCGCCAAGAGGATGTACAACCAGCAGTCCGGATTCTGTGTGGTTCACTTGGCAAGCTGCTGCAGTGTGGGCCGAGCTACCGTCTATTCTGCCGGACTAGTCACACTCAAACACTCAGTGACAGAAATAAGGCTGGATAAGACCTTGTGCCTAACTTTAAAAATGATTTGCTCCTTAAAAGGACTAAAATGTTCATCAAAAACCTCTATAAAAATAGTATATTAGTATTATTTTCCACTTAAACCGAGTAGTCTTTTAACCGAAATTCGTCTTGATCATAACTACCCAATATTCATTCATTCCCAAAATGTTACGCAATTTATTTCTAAAATGCCACTCGGGTTCTTATTATTTGCTGTATAAGCAATGCTAGGAGGATTTCCCCCAGTCTGGTATGTGTAAATGATTAGCGACATTGATTTTAATGCATTGCATCAACCACTGCATAATACAGCGCAACAAGGAACACATTATGTATTTACCCAATAAGGTAAACATGAAAAAATTACTCTGCTAGAAAACAAGAAGTTAGACGCCAGAGCTCTAGATTAAACACATGATATGGTAGAATGTATGACTTTATACTGTAATGGTCATGTGGTTCTTATGAGTTTCTATGGGGACAGTTTTGTCCTTATGGGTCTGAGAGTCTGTTTCTGGCCACACACTATTAGGACTTGCCCAAATGTTTCCCATTTGCATTTACGCAAACCAAATTGATAAAAGAAATGTAAAAGCCAAAAATGTTCCCTTTTTGTGTCCAACACTTGATGCTCATTGAAGCTAAAGACAAAGTAAAAATAAAAAAGGCATTTTCCAAGTTCTACTTTGGTGTCTGCGTGTCAAGTAGTAATTTAATCTAGTTACATCCATTTAATTAAGCATGTCTAAAAAGAAAACGAAAACAATCATGTTAATATAACAATCTCTCTCTATTCAATTCCGGTAAAAAACAAACAAACACCTAAAGCCAGATTGATGGGCCCCATTTACCTGTGCGTCTCTGTAGTACATCTCGTAGGCCTGGATCGTCTTGCGGCTGGCCTGGCTCCCGTGGTAGACCACCGCGTTGAGCTCGGTCCAGGTCCTGAACTCCCTCTCCCAGTTAGGGATGGTGGAGAGCGGGGCGATGACCAGGAATGGCCCCTCCATACCCTTCATGTAAATCTCGTTGAGGAATGTAATGGACTGGATGGTCTTGCCGAGACCCATCTCGTCCGCCAAGATACAGTTACGTCTGTTGGGGGAGGAGTGAACGAAAGGCTCAGAACACACGTTTGTTTCACTAAACCAGTGAGGACCCCAAAGACAGATACCTGATACTCTTGAAAAATATGTAATTCCTTCAAATTTCCCATCGCCCTAAAATACACATATAGTACCGCCATGACTCAGGCCTGGGAACAGATAAATGTACATGTGCTCAGACTTAAGTCCAACTGGCAGCATGTGTTGGTGTCTACAGACTCTTTTGGTGCCATCAGAGCACGCGTTTAATCCATGGATGGCACCGGAGGGAGAACTTAGACCACACGAGGCTCGAGGGCCACTTAATGTCCACTTAAGACTATTAAATGAGGTGCCATCACACATAGAGGCCGGCAGGAGCAGTTAGGGACTCATTCAAACTAAATTAACTTAATGCAGACTTACGAGTTGTACCAGTTGAAGGTTAGCCAGTTAAGGCCTTCGAGCTGGTATTCCCTGAGTGCGTTGGCGTTCTTGTAGTCCATGGAGCCCTCCAGCTTTTTCCAGTCGGCTGCAGGAGGCCGATCCTAGACGCACAGTAAATTATTTATTAAACGACATCGAGGCTGAACAATCCTCCTGAAATCATTGGTGCAAAGATGTGGATTTTTGAAAAATAGTAGATGGGTTTACGGAGGGTTTCACTGCCCCGTGGAGAGGTAATAGACTTATTCATTAATTGATTGAAAAAAGAAAAAAAAGATGCGGCTACTATTTTGAGAATCAATGGATTTGGCTGCTTTTCGTCCCCGAGATATGATTGAGGCATGCAGCAGTTTATTTTTCTTAGAGCAAGAGTCCTGACCCCCCTTTTAAGCTACATGTTGATCCACATGACAAATCCATGTGACTGTGGTTTAGTGTGAGGAATCTCATCCTAAACATGTTGACAAGTTGACGTTTTGACCAACAGAGTCACAAGACATTCATCCTCTGGGGAAGATATTTCTTTTTTGGGCCAACCGGCCTCGAGCTACACTGCTAGTGTGGCTAAAATATATAAGAATATAAAAGCTGCCTCTGTGGAGTATTTCCTACAAGGTCGTTAAAGGGATAGTTTGGATTGTTTCTAAATTGGTACAAGGTTCTTTTAGATGGTGTGGAGAACAGAGACAGGAGAACCAGCACAGGAGCAAAGCAACGTGTTGCTGTGGACGTCTTTTAGACGCCTGAAAGAATCAATATCATCTGAGGTGAATGCTGTATTTAGAATATTCTCCACTCTTCATCTTGGTGTCAGAGAGACCTTTCTGTCAGGGAGCTGAAGACTTCATAATACTTAGAATTTATATAGCCCTTTACTAGACACTCAAAGACACGTCATCTGTGCTCTCTTCAAAGCCACCAGACTCCATTCACAAAAACAGGAATGTTACCGTTGCAGAACACAGGAGTTGCTGGTCTACCTCCATTATTTAGTTTGTTGTGTTATTGTGAAAACAGATTTGGATTCACCAGTCACAAACAAACTAACCGATGGAGGCACCGGTAGACCAGCAACTGCTATGTACCGAGAGATACAATTACAGGTTTAAAGAGCTGTAAAGAGCAAAGGTAACGGCTTCATTTCCCGTCAGAAAGGGCGGCGTGACATCCATCCATCCATTTTCAATACCGCTTATCCTCATTAGGGTCGCGTGGGCGCTGGAGCCTATCCCAGCTGACAAGACAAAAATCTAAATATAGTAGACACCTGAACTGATTTTGTTAAGCAGTACATTGCTTTGCTCCCGTGCTGGTACTCTAAACTGTTTTCTCCATCTGCTGTAGGGTAATACACTAACTATGGAGAAGTGCCTTATACAAACACACTTTAAAAAGCTTAACCTATCACTTTAAAGAGAAACGGTAAGCAGCAGTTAAATAGATGGACACAGGGAGAGAGAGAGAGAGTGGAGTGATGAGGGAAAGACCGCAGCCAGTCAGCTGCTTCTGTTCAGCATTAAACACACTGTTAGTGGTTTGGCTTGGCCACAAGAGTTGGCCGTGTGTGAGTGTGAGAGTCTGAGTGAGTGTGTGTGTGTGCACGCACAAGCGAATGTGCAAGACCACAAGAACGTGGCCCTGTGGAGAGCAGTTAAGGGAGCTGTAAATCTGGAGGAGGAAGGAGCAGGCAGCAGGCCAACACACACAAACTGGGACACAAGGGGGGCTACTTGCCACTTTCGTAGTGTTGGGTGTGCGCGCTGCGATGCGTTCATATTCCTCTATCTTGGACTGGTCGATGTCGGCCTTCAGCTCCCAGGTGGAGTCTTCGTAAGGCAGGCTGCACCATTTCACCAGATACAAGGTCACCGTCTGAGCAGGAACACACACACACACACACACACACACACACACACACGGAAGATTTAGTGAGAGGGTGTGTGTGGAGGGGAAGAGACTCAAACCCCATGAAAGAGGACAGAGAGATCAAAGCACCTCTCCGTTTTCATCTGGGCTCTCTGAGATGTCCAGGACACGGTCCACCTCCACGTAGTCGGGGTTAAAAGGCTCGTCGTCCATCTGGATTGGGGGGGGGGGGGGGGGGGGGGGGGACAAAGTGCAGGTTTACTGTCAGAAGCAGGGAGACGGTCTTTACAACTTACAGCAGGTTTTTGGGTGAGGATGAGCATTTTCCATGTGCTTTTTTATTTTCCACTATGTGGTTTCCTGGAGGTCTGATGGGTCAGTATACATTATCGTACAAAGCTGTATAAAGCGGTGTTGAATCCGCAAGATAAAAGACGGATTTAGACACGTGAACACTGAGCTGTGAGCAGTTCTTAATCCAGAACCATTTCTGCTGGTCGACTGGACCTAGACAAGGGGATTGTGGTTGATCCGTGAGTTCAGTTTAACCATCACCTTGTGAAAAACGTTTCACTGCCGATTCACTGTGCGATCAGGAGATCCGCTGACGGCATAATGCTTTCTATTCGGTCCCTGATACATCGTTCACAAAGGGGAGCTGAAGTTGACGGGAGAGCCGTTAGCAGCACCGCTAACGGGGAACGTACGGAGGCTCCATTTACGCTATGATGCGCTCATGCTCTGTTCAGTGAACATCATGTGTTCATACTGCATTTGTACTTTTGGACAGTTGATTGAAGGAGATGTTTTCACAGCAATATAAAATAAATATTAGAAAAGTTTCACATCCGAACACTAGATCTTAAAAGTTTATAATACATCATTTATCGTCAATAAAAATACTAATTTGAATTGGTTTATGCACATAATCACTACACATATCGACCCACGAGCCCAAGCAGTCATAAAACCCTGAAGAGCGCAGGTCTTACCTCCGTAATGAAGCTGTTGAGTTGCTGCTTGGCCCGGAACCTCTTGACCTTTTGGTGTATTCTCTTGTCCTTCTCCAGCTCCTCCAGGTCTGCCCAGCGACAGTGGAGGTACGAACTGAGACACACACACATTTCACTCCGATCAGTCCTATATCAAATTCCATACCGCCGATCGTGTTGGTTACATACTTATTTCATAGTTGTGAGGTCAAATTTGTGCGCGCAGCTTCAATCTTATTTGCTTTATAAAAAAAAATGGCAGAGAAAAAACTCACAAGCCTTTGAACTTGACGTAGAACTCCTCCACCTCCAATTCCTCCCCTGACTCCAGCTGGAAAGAAAAGACAACCAAAAAAGGTTAATAATGGAAATGTACTAGCTTTGAATTTAGCGTCAAAAGTTATATTATATACACGCACACGTGCTATTTAATTGTATTGTATTGTATGTATGAACATGTTTGCTGCTGCTTCACTAAATTTCCCCCTGGGATGAATAAAGTTAAAATATATCCTATACACACACGCATGCATATATATACACACACGCGCATATACACGCAGACATGCATATACACAGACACACACGCACATGCATATACACACGCGCACACTTGCAAATATATGTATAAATGTGTGTAAATATTATGTTGTATTATTGTTAGTGTTATGATAGATATCCTCAAACTGAGGGACAATATTTCATTCATTTAGCTTTTTGTGATAAAACAGAAATGCCAGAACGAAGCTTGGAGAAGTAGATGGAACATTAGAAATATGCTAACGGACTATACTTCCGATATAAAGATGGATTATTAGTCAAAGGGAAATATGTGGCAGACAAGACAAACATTAGAACAGTGTTTTAAAAAAAAAAAGGCCTTCATGTTTCTCTGTACGAACAGCATGTGTGTGGGGCAATACCAAAACAGTAGCTCATTCAAGCACGACCGTCCACTTCCATTCACCATTACTACTGTAACACACACACACTCTCTCTCTCCCTCTCCCTCTCTCTCTCTCTACACTACTACTACTGTAATGCCATGAATCATCAATCACACACACAGCCTGAGGAAATGCTAGCTTGGCGTCTGGCGTAGCTAGCATTGTGGTTTTGGCTGGATGCCAAGCCCGAGGTCAACTCTGAATGGAGCCGTGTGTGTGTGTGTGTGTGTAGGTGGGGGGTAACCCATTGGCAGCTGGCGAGCAAAAAAAAGTTGGCTAGCGACTAGATGCGCGTGCACGTGTTGGCTCAGGGATGAGCTTTCTTTAGACGAGCCGCCTAAAACAAAGCCGGGTAGACACACACGCAACGCACACGCACATAATGACACATAAGAGCTCTCGTCTCCGCTTACAGAGTGAATACACGCTGTCTGAGCCACGCGCGTGTGTGTGTGTGTAATCTACTCAGGCCAGCTGTGGAGCGGCTAATCAGATGCCGTAAACCGTGACTTCACCCTATGTGTGTGTGTGTGTGTGTGTGTGTGTGTGTGTGTTGTGTCGTGCATCTCACCTGTTTCTTGGTGATGCGTTTGCTCATGATCTTCTCCACGACGGGCCCCTCTGCCTCGGCCACGTCCTGCAAACACACAGAAATATTCTTCTATTAATTTTGTAAGTGTTGGTGCTCCTTCTGGCCTGGAAGAAGAGTTTCCCTCTCCTGCTAGTGGACAAAGCTAAATGGCACCGGTATGTTTGAACGTTAGTGCCAACGAGTTTCAGTGCCGACACCAAAACGGTACTTTTCCTTCACTACACAAAGATTGTCTTTATAAATTATCCACTTGCTCTAAACACAAGCAGCTGTACGAGAGTTTTGCCCGAATAAAATACAAACTTGAACTGCCATTTAAAAATAAATCAGGGACAGATCAAGGATTAAGTAGACCAGATTAATGATGCCAGCTTTCCATACTTGACCAGTTTTGGATAATTGATACTGCAGACACATTTTGATTTGTTCCAAATTAGGCTTTATTTGCTTGGAAAAAGGTGCCATACTTTGGAGACTATTCAGTCTAGTGACCTACACCTTGGTATTAGGGGGGCTCGACTCTCTTGCCACTGTACCTGTTGCTGTGACGACGACGGGGACTTGGGTGCCGGCGAGTCGTCTCCACTGTCGTCATCGTCCGAGATCCGGAACTCCAGATCCTCCGTGTACCTTTTCCTCTTCACCTGGCGGCTGGAGCGGCGCTTCTGTTGGACAGAGGGAGAGGACATCAGCTGTAGATGCGTGACCCTTTGCAGAAATACCTGGCTGCAGCCGGGTGACCAGTTACCAACGCCCCCCTCCCACTTCGTTCATTAGAAATGGCCACTGGTCGTAAAGCAGAGGGAGGTGTGTACATGCAAAGAGGCCCTCGACACAACACATCAGAGTGCATAACATGTGACACCAGATTAGAGCAGCGATGGAGACGGGAAACCTCAGGCCGTCCACTGCCAGGAAACGCACTCAAATTTCCATTATTCTCTCCCATATGGTCCAGCATGTTTACATCCGTGTTTATGTCAAAAGGTTGCCAAATAATAAGGATGTGCGAGTCACCACTGCGGCGAGCAAGCTAAAGAGGACGCTTTCATATCCGAACGAGAGCCGCGACACTTTACGTCGCCAATAGCCAGCTGCTACTCTGTTTACATGGCCCACATAATCACATTCGCACATAAAATATTTATCCAAAGGGGTTCGAGGAGCGATACGGTGGAGCCGTGCTTTTTTTACCCTCAACATTTCGAATTGCATTTCAAATAGTGCACTGAAAAGAAAAAAGTTATTTTTTTTTATTTGCAGCAGCTGAAAAGTTGCTGACATTGCAGTGTGAACTTGGTCTGCTTGGTCTGTCAACACGGCCCGTTTACACCACAAACAGCAGACGCCTACTGGCCCGCACCTTCTTTCTCTACAAGGCTGCGCCGCAGAGGCATGCGAAGAACAGAAAAGTCAAAAAAGGTTTTATGGCTTTCTGCTTTCCTCGCTGGGCTTCCCGAAGACACGTTTTTTTAATCCCTACCTGGACACCGTCATCGTCCTCCTCCTCAGGAGGCGAGGGGGGTGGAGACTTCACCTCCACGTCGTCGCTGACTGACGGCTCTCTTTTCCTCTTGGATTCCTTCTTAGCAGCGCTAGCTCCGCCGTCGGACTCAACCTTCTTACTGCTGGAGAGGAAGAAAAGAAAACAAATAGATGTATATTCACTGAAGAGACAAGTGTTGGGTGGGGGGAAACCAGAAGAACAAGTCCTTAAAGTGTTTCCTCTTTTACACTACAAGACGTGTGTACGTGTGTGTGTGCGTGCGTGCGTGCGTGTGCGCATGTCTGTGCGTGTGTGTCCCAGGGCAGTCGCCATGTTTGATTTACCCATTTAGAAATCATTAGTGTGCCTCAGGCTCTGGCACACAGGGGGTTAATGTGATGAAAAACTGTGAAGAGGCAGAGGGAGCAAGATGGAGAGATACAGGCACAGAGAGGAAGAGAGAAGGGGGGGAGGGGCAGAAAGAGAGAGACAGGCAGACAGAGAGAGGGACAAGGGAGAAAGAGAGGCCCCAGAAGGGGGGGGGGGCTGAAAGGCCCTCAAGCTTCCTCTAATCTCTGGCATGGAGAGCAAGAGGAGCTGGCTCTATCTGAGACACACAGCCCAGAGGAAGAGAGAGAGGACACTCAGCCCCCCTCTTCTGTCTCTCAGTACTCTGAAGTACTCCGTTACTTCAATATGTTGTGAAGGCGCTCTACACAATAGCGATGTTCAAATAACTGCTGTGTGCTCTAAGTGACTGTTTAGGAAAATGAGAAGAGCAGCAGTGTGAAATGGTGATGCATTATATCTGCATCATACTGAGGAAAGT
The DNA here is from genome assembly GCF_009769545.1 of Cyclopterus lumpus. Taxonomy (NCBI): domain Eukaryota; kingdom Metazoa; phylum Chordata; class Actinopteri; order Perciformes; family Cyclopteridae; genus Cyclopterus; species Cyclopterus lumpus. Next base: position 133,733 of record NC_046982.1, on the reverse strand, counting down.
GTCGCCTTCACAACTATTAACCTGATGAACATCAAATAGTTTTTGGTGCACTTTTGTTCAATGTGGAGATTGTGACTTGTGGCTACTTCCATTAGGAGTAGAAACACCACGCTGTCGGTCCTGTTGGGACTGCAAACACACAAGTCCATTAGCAACCCTGTGTGTGGCCCAAGGAGCGACCCGGAAGAGCCTTAAACTTGCATGCTCTCTTCTGACCACCAGGGGGCGACTCCTCTGGTTGTATAGAAGTCTATGCTTCATGTGTTAAAGCTGCATTCTCTCTCCTGACCACCAGGGGGCGACTCCTCTGGTTGTATAGAAGTCTATGCTTCATGTGTTAAAGCTGCATTCTCTCTCCTGACCACCAGGGGGCGACTCCTCTGGTTGTATAGAAGTCTATGCTTCATTTGTTAAAGCTGCATTCTCTCTCCTGACCACCAGGGGGCGACTCCTCTGGTTGTATAGAAGTCTATGCTTCATGTGTTAAAGCTGCATTCTCTCTCCTGACCACCAGGGGGCGACTCCTCTGGTTGTATAGAAGTCTATGCTTCATGTGTTAAAGCTGCATTCTCTCTCCTGACCACCAGGGGGCGACTCCTCTGGTTGTATAGAAGTCTATATAAATGACTCTACTTCTCTTGATGTATTCCCTCAGTAAACATTGTAAACATTAGTTTTTGGTCTCAATCTCTAGTTTCAAGTCTTCGATACAGTGTGATGTTCATTTAGTACATTATGGTCATTTAGAGCCAACCATCAAGCAGGGCATGCTTGTTGCCATAGTGTCATCTTTCCCACCAAGTACATTTTGTTCTTCCCATTAACCAGACAGGATAAGTTCCGTCACGGCATTTGGTTTCCTACGAGAGGTGCTTGTTTTTGCAAACCTGGAACTGGATTCCCAGGTGGAGCGGGCTATCCCGACCCACCCATGCTCTTCTTAAATTACCAAAATACAGTTATACATTTCGGCCATGAAGGACACATCAACTTCCTCTACTAACTCACTATAAAATGAGATTGTGCACAACAGCTGTGTCTTTCGTAGTTTGCGTGTTGCCCTTTACAGCACTGTATGCCTGGATATCTCTCTCTCTCTCTCTCTCTCTCTCTTCCTCTCCTGCTCTGTGCCTCTCTTCCTCCTTCCCTCCTGCTGGCTCCCCCTCTCTCTCCCCCCGTCTCTCGCCCCCTCTGTCCCTGGGGCCCTTCTCCTTTCATCCTCACGCCAAAAGCAATCACCATCTCCCTGGTAACGGCTGGTCATGTGACCTGCACCTGTTCCTCTGGCTGGTCGCCACACGCTGGAGCCATCTGGCCACACACACACACACACACACACACACACACACACACACACACACGGCTGCCTTCGCCTCTCTTCCTCCTAGCGTCTTCGTGGCATCACTTCTCTCTTTAATCACTTCATCACCTCCCTAAAACTCTCTGCTCTGGTCGTTCTCTTCAGTCCTCTTCCTCTGATGCTCTGACTCTACTCCCCCCGTCTAGTTGTCCCCAAATGCTTCAAATTGGACCACGATAAACTCGCAACAAAAAAAGTAGGTTGGTTACGCTGCTTCTCTGTAGCAGTAACACACAATTCTGGTCATTCTAGACAGAAGCGGCAGATAAATCCATATTTAGCTTGGAACCTACTGAGTATGGATGGACCGTGGAGAAGTTTACTTGTGGAGTGCTGAAGGGACATTTGTTGTAGCCAACAGGAAGTTAGCGTTGCCCTGGTTCCCTCGTCAAAAAGCCAATGCGATTCTTCCATTGGCTTTTGGATTGGGCAGAAGTGCAACAAATGCTGACGTGGGACTAATTCCTGCAGCATTCTTTACTGCAGAGGGGTTAAAGCCCCCCCCACTGCGTTAGAGTTCGGAATTTATTAAAACCTCTATTGCCTTTAATTAAAGTTGACCACAGTCCTTGGTAGCCCTAAAGGAGGAGACCAGCCGAGAATTGTTCACTCCATTTAGAAGCTGTATTAATGTATCAAAGGATTCGACTGGCCCCGACGGCGCTTTATGAAGAGCCTCAGTTCATCTGGGCCTTAATGTTGCGTTCACTCCCGCGGCTCTCACTCACGCCGTCTTCAGACATGCGGGTCGGCTGTCGCAGCATTTCTCAACTCACTGCGACCAGAAAGAATTTAACGCAAGCAACACTGCTTTTGTATCAAAGTGTAAACGCACAGCACTCCCACTGTAACAAAAAACAAAGATAATAGTAAAAAACTAATAAAAAGGTTGCTTTTTTCCCAGCTTAAAAGCTCTATAAGCCCACTGATCACCATTTGGAGCTACCGCCTGAATATAGCAGTCACATAGCTCCCACAGGAGTTGGTGGAGACCAAAACCAGAGCTATAAGAGTGCATTCATCAGGTGGACACACACGACAAGAATTATGGAGTTGCTCTGTAACTGCTGAACGGGTAAATAAGCAACCTTTTGCTACAGTAATGTGCGGAAGTTGTGTTCATAACAAATGTGGTTATTGCAAGTTAAGAACCAGGTAGGTTTTTATATGATAGATTGTGTCTGAGAGGCTGGTAAAAGAAATGGAGCTTAAGCTTAAGTCTCCGTATAAGTCAGTCCTGTCAAAGTGTACTACCCCCCCATCCTCAATGTCTCTCATTCACTCTGCTGTATACTCGTGGGCTTAGAGCCTGGCACTCACACATGCCGGGCCAGCTGTGGTGCACTGTGTGTGTGTCAGAGGAGCTGAGATGCTCCTTTCAGGTCGGGGATGGGTAAAAGAAAAGACAGGAAGCGGTGCAGTGGAGTAAAATGTAAAATATAGGGAGTGAGAAGAGTAGACGTGAAGAAGAAGACAAATAAAACGGGGGAAGGGTGAGGGACACCTGCTGTGATGAGTCATACCACTGAAGCCCCATGCACACTCGCCGCATGGTAACTAAAAAAAAAAAAAAACTACACCAGCGGCCAGAAGGCAACACCAGTGTTAAAAGACAGACACACACACACACACACACACACACACACACAAACACACACACAGGTGTGGCAGCTGAGCGCTGGGTTATTTATAGATGTACTTCCTCTGAGAGAGGGAGACAGGGAGCAAAGGAAAAGAGGGATGGAGAGAGCAAGGTCAAAGTGAGCTGACTGGACTAGTAAAGCACACGATTCTCTCTGTAGCACACACACCTTCCTGGACAGCTGACGCCAACAGTGTTGAATGCATCCGTCTCTGCATTAACATCAAGTTGTTATTGACTAGAAGTCATACTTTAACCCTTTGAACACGTTAAAACTAACACAACTTAGGCTGAACACACTGCCGGAATCTGTGAAACACCATCTACTGCGGTAGTTCCGGTGATCCCAAATGTACATCAGATAAGTCAAAAAAACAGCGTGAGTGACTCGTGACGCTTGGGTGGCTTTCGATTGTACGACTAACACGGTGTAGAATGTCCTCAACAATATGGTGACCCGGGGAACTCGTGTGCAGATACTGGAGGAAATCTGCGGACATTCTAGGCTCGGGCGATATGACGAGATTATCTCAAGACGATATTGGCTGGCCACAAAAATCTGAACGTGTCCAGGATAACTAAACCACATTCAAATCCTCAACGCAGTCTCATGTTCTCCTGCTCTCCATGCGGACTAAAACGACAATGATTTTAACAGAGATGTACATTATGGTTCTGACAGATAGTTAACACAGGGCACGCTACGCTGGAGAGTAAACGGTTGTTGACCA
>NC_046982.1:117500-125000 GCF_009769545.1 Cyclopterus lumpus | reverse complement strand
ACCGTTTACACTGGCGTTTGGTTAAAGACATGCGCTATGGCTTGCTTTTTAAAATAGGTGTTTATTTATTTTCTTTATTGTTTTTATTGTGTATTTTAATGGGCCATCTTTGAATGTGTATTTTATTATGCTTTCTTACCTGTTGTAATGTTTTGGCCCGTGGTTATGGTCACTTTGTTTTTTTTAATGTTTTGTTTGTTTTCGCGACTTCTGTACAGCACTTTGTGACCTTTGTCTGTGATAAGTGCAATATAAATAAACTTTACTTAATTACTTATTTGCAGGTCTACATGCGTATAAAAGATGAAACGATTAGTTCATTATTAACCTGGCGATTCTTTTTTTATCTAGAAAATGTCAGAAATATCTTTCACAACACATTCAAATGGGAGAATCTTATTTAAAACATGACTCAATAATGAAGCCTTGCTGTTGATTCATTTTCTGTTGGACTAATCAATACATTGTTTTAATATGGATCAGTCTGAGAACATGTGCATTGAGATGTGCCGTTTGAACCTTTCGTTCCATCGGTTTGCCGTGGCAGCCTTTCAAAGTCAATAGTGCTAGATCTTCGGCGTGGGTTGAGATTGTCAGTAATGGCCAACTACAGAGCAGAGGGGGAAGAAGGGGATCCATCCATCCATCCACATGGCTACCACCTCCGCCCTCTCCTCGACTCCCTGTTGCCACAGTGTCCTTCCCCTTCTGCGTCTCCCCCCTCCTTCAGTGGGCTAACCTTAGTAAACAAACCCGCTGACGCCTCTTTTTTCCTCGTGCAGACTAAATCCTCTACCCGTTCTCCTTCTCCTCACCGCTCCCAAGTAGGCTCCCTGTGACAGACAACTGGTTACCAGCTGTTGGGAGCCTCTCCAGCTGCCTCTCCTCCCTCACCCTCTCTTCCAGCCCTCCCTTCCTTCCTTCCTCTCTCCCTCCCTCTCTCCAGCTGCTCAGGGTCCCAGTAGCAGATGGGAAATCAGGCATCATGACACGAATAAATTATATCCATACTTCAAAAAGGCGCAGCGAGGGAGTTTGTGTGTGTGTCATACAAGTGTGCCTTTGAGAGTGTGCGCGTGTTACTGTGTGTCAAAGAGGTGTGTGAGCATCAGCAAGTCTATGGCAAAATGCCACGGCAGCAGCTCCTCCGTGTACACACACACACACACACACACACCTCTGTTGTGTGTTCACGTGGAGGAGGAAAGAGTTGGGGTGCCATCATTGAAAGTCCACTTCCATCAGGAGAATGCTAATGTGCACACGCACATTTCACAACAAACTACTGCAAGGTCACACACACACACACACACACACACAGGGAGGAGAGGGGGAGAGATAACTAGGGGAGAGAGGCGAGCGCAGAGAGATAGATGTGTGGGGGGTGAGGGGGTGCAGTGTCAAGAGATAAATCTGTCCTCCTGCCAAGCTTCCCAGATAATCAATCACACAAATGACAATGAGACACACACACACACTGTGGTGTTCTGCAGGGTGAATTCAGCTTGATGGTGTGCCAAGTTCCTCTGGTATAAATCCAGTTCTCCACGAGGAATCACTGAAACACCATTATAATGCAGCTCCAACACAGGTTGTAATAATATCACCAATAAGTGAATTTGATGAAACGATCCATAAAAGACCTCAACGAATGAGTGGCCTCGAGACCCATATAACAGACTCGGAGGAGACAAACAGGGTTGAGTTTCATCTCTCAGGACGGGGATCCTCCAACCCTGTGTGAGGAGGAAGTTGGAGTGGATAGGGGTGGGTGGAGGGTGAGGAAGCTGAAGGAGGGCGGGACAGATGGAAGTGGAGTGAGATGAAGGGTTAAATCTACCAGGCAGAAACACTTAAGACTCCCAAAGGATGGAGTGAAAGAAAATGTTGCATCGTTCAGCTTCTTCCCTTACCCATCCATCAATTTTGATAGAGCTAATTTTATCTTTTCATATGGTTTAAGTTAGCCAAATTTCTTGAAAGAAAAAACACGAGGCCCGTCATTGTAATATATTTGGACATGACCTCGATCCTTTTTCCGTTAGAATTATCGCACGATATTTGGAAACGACGTGATCACTTTTCAACGTACGATATTTGAACATGAGCTCAATGATTTTTACTGAATTATTATACAATATATGGACATGATCTAAAAAAATCATTCAGACCTCGATATTGCTTGTTGAGTTTACTTACCTGGGTTTTTTTTACATTCTGGGCGACTATGGGTCAGTGGTTAACATGCCCGTCTTTCAATCAGGGGGTTGGCAGTTCAATCCCCGCCCTAGTCGATGTGTCCTTGAGCAAGACACTTAACCCTGCATTGCTCCCTGTAGCTGTGTCTACCGTGTATAATGTAGTGTCTTTGAGTATCTTGAAAAGCACTATATAAATTAAATGGATTATTATTATTATAGAAATGTCACCCAACATTACATATTTTTGTTGACAAAGCCAGAGAGTCCATTCTTTTAGTTTTATTAAGCCCTTTAAAACTAGTTAAATCATCATATCAGTGGCCTAAAATGGTGCTAAAATGACAATTATTTCTGGAATTGTCACAGTGCCTTTATTTTTCAGCTGGTTATATTTTCAGATTTTCTTTGTAGAAAATAGTCCGAACATATATTATTCTCATCGAGCCAATTGAAACTCACTCCACTCATCATGCTGCCAGCGAATGCTGTGTAACGTTAGACAGACTTCCTCCCCTGCATGAAATCATTACATTTTGCCGTATCACCGGCGTTCTTTGTGGCGCTTGGTTGCTCATTTGAGCGCTCGCGTCGGTCAGCCATTGGTTGATGGATGTTGAACTGGCAGCAGAAGACACAACTGGAGTACACCCCACTTCCAAGAGTCTAAGCTTAAATTGAAAAGCAGATTTCTTTTGGAAGTGGTTGACACTGCCAAGTCTGCCAAGAACAGTCTTTGCTTCACATAAGTGATTGATGTCGCTTACTTCTGTGTACCAATCAAAATGTAACCTTTTAATCTGATGACAAAGGTTGGGCTATTTGGTTATTGTCATTCATGTTCATGCAAACACCCACATAGTTCTAATACCTAAAGGTGTAAGTTTTTAATTATTCCATAATTAAGACCTAAAAGGTGTTTTTATTAACTCGAGAATGTCAAATTGATCAGACAGTTATTTCTTGATTTAGAGTAGGTGAACCCTCAGCATTTTTAATGTGGCGATATCACGCGTGAATAATGGTTAATGTTTTATCTCTCAATGATGAAAAAGCCAAGAATCATTCACAGTAAGCAGAGGAGGAAAGAAGTGCCTCCTCTCTGTTCAGACACTGCAGCAGCTCTTCAAATATGGTGAGGTGGGTTTCCAATAAAAATCACTCAACCACCAAAACCAAGATGAATCAGCTTACGGAGAAGTAGCTTGGCGAGGTGCTCGTATTACCTGCCCCTCAAAGGATGATTGAGCACGTCATCTCTCAGGACAAGGGACGAAGCCAAACTCATCAGCTTGAAACGGGCAAACAACTTGCACTCGTACGTTGACTACTTTGTTGTTGTTTTTTTGTTTGTTTTTTAAAAAGGGACATTTGTGAAAAGCACACCGTCAACCAACAGACAAATTAGAATTTCACGAACAACGAGGGTCGACTAAGTGCCAGAGGAGCGTTTCCTCGAAGCCGCAGCGAGCTGGATGGTACGGCAGCTCGCTGACAGCATGCGAGAGCGGGGGAGGGGCGAGACAGGCATGTTATATGTCAACTAAAGTGCTGCACGCAACACAGTGTGTGTGTGTGTGTGTGTGAGATGTAGAATAAAGGTCACAGCGCAGCACTCTGCCAGAGCTGTGACCTTGAGCTGCTGACGAAGGCACGTGTGTGTGTGTGTGTGTAATAACCATGCTTAGTGAACAGATGGAGCTTAGCGTACCAGACATACAGTCATTATGACTGACTGACCAGCTTGGTTGGTGTGTGTGTGTGTGTGTGTGTCTCTCTTTCTAACAAGTGCATTCTGAGGCACAGAGAGAACTCCCTTCCTGTGCCGTGCACACGTACCACTCTGGGTACTCCTCTAGCTAGGCTATCCTATTTCCCCGGGCACATTCGGAATCTCAACCCAGACCAAACCATCCCAAGCCACACTGTCGGCATGTGTGTGTAATGACGGGTGCTGCCGGGCCTGCAGCTAGTCGGGACATTGCATGCAGATCACCCGGGTGCGGTGGAGGGCTCACCAGTCAACCTGGCATCTAGGTCAGGAGTGCTGGATAGATTGAGAGTGACGGCAAAAAATGTCAACAAAAAACGCAGCGACGCTCAGCTCTGAGGTAGAGTGGGGGAGTAGTAAGAGAAGAGCAGTGTGAGCGAGAATGGAAAGGGGGGGGGACGACGACGACAGGGCCGCTATTGTGTGTGAATGGGTCAGTGGAGAAAGAGGGCTTTGAGCAACAAAACAAGCTAATGGAAGCTGGAGGGCACGTGACGCGGGCGGCGACGGTGCGCACTCGCACAGAACACAAACATGGAGGTTGCCATTGAGAACGGCTAACCTCTCCCCGGCGGCAGCCCCCAACCCACCCCAGCTCCCATTTCGTCTCCTATGCAAGAGAGAGATCCTGGATTCTTTGCTTGTTTTCCAACCCTCCCCCAATCTCTTAATCACCCACCAGTTTTTTCTTCTTTCCTTCTTTTCACTTTCTCCCTCTTTTACAAGCTGCCTGTCTTTCTGCACATCCGGCTACACCACATTAACTTAGACATTAAATGGGTAAGACAAACAGTGAGACAGGCAGGACAGAGAGAGAGAGCGGAAAGAGAGGAGACGGGGAGGAAGGAGACAGGAAGGGAGGTTTCCTCTATAGAGAAGGGGGAGACGTGGGAGCAGAGATTATGCTGGTGGCGCCTGTGCGTGTGTGTTTGTGTGTGTTGCACACATCTCAGGATATGCAGCTCACAGGAAACAAACAGCTGTAAAAATCCATTTCCCCACACACGGAAATGCAACCACACACACACACACACACACGGCCCACAGCAGAAGACACAAAAGGAAAAAACACTCAACCAGCACACCGCTGGGTTCTCAAATGAGACACACACACACAGACACACCAAAGTGTTTGTTTGATGCGAGACTCACCTGTACGTGAGGCACTTTCTGTGGGGTGAGAGGGGGTGAGGAGAGTGGGTGGGAGGCGGGAGGCGCCCAGGGGTGGGAGGCCTGGTTGGGGGGAGGGGGTGTGCTCTGCAGGTGGTGCGGCTGGGCGGACATGTGTGCGTGCTGCACCGGAGCACTCTGGGCGGGCGGGGCCAAGCCCTGGTTTGGGGCCGGGATGCCGTGCTGACCGACGACCGGACCCTGGAAACCCATGGGAGTGGGCAGCCCGCTTCGGGGGGCCTGTTGCGGGGCCTGGAGCAGACGCTGGTCTCCCCCCTGGCAGACTGGAGTTTCAAGAGGCCCTGGGAGTAGCGACGGGGAGAGGAACAAGATGTCAGCACCAACTGTGTGGATGTATGATCAACAACAATGCGTTTTATCTCCGGTCCATCACCAAGACACTAAAAAAACGTCACTTTTCTTCGCTGAGTTCCAATCACCAAAACCATCATACACGTTTTTAGAATATTAAAGTATTAGACACACTAGATGGCATACCAACTAAACCAGTTTCTATTACTTAAAACTAAGTAAAAAAATATTAGGGTTAAGCATTGAAAAGCATAACCAAAACTAAATTCAGAAAAGAAACTAGAATAAAAACAGAAGCTCAACTTAAATCTAACGCATTTGTCAATAAGTGAGAGAGAGCAAAAAGTGGCTCATATTATGTGTATTTATTCTTGGGTCTGTTGGTATTTCAATTGCTGTAAACATGTGACAGAAACCGTGTAAAGACAAGGTAATTCTAACATCTGTGTTGTACTTGCTCTCGGTATTTAAATGTGTATAGTGGAAGAGAATGGATTGAATGGGTGCCAATCATGTGCGCAATTGTGGGGTCAATGACGAAGCAACATGGGACAGCATCAACTGTCATGTGCTTACCTTGCTGGAGCTGAGGCCTGTTTGGCCCCATTTGAGAACCCCGCTGTGGCCCCAGGCCGGTATACATCTGCCCTGCACTGGGGGGCTGCTGGTGCTGGGGCTGTGGAGCAGACAGGGGGATTTGGGGAGTTCTCTGGGCCATAGCATTGGGTTGAGACTGCAGGGCTGTGTACCCTGCAACCTCTGGGGCTCCAGTTAGCCCTGCGCTAGGGGGTCTGCCCTGCTGGGGAGGAGGTGTTGGGGTTCCCAAAACCCGCATGGGGGACATGGATGAGGGGGAGGGGTAGGTTCCCTGAGCTGGGGGGACGAGGTGGGATTGGGGCTGGTTTTGGGGCTGGGGCAGACTCTGAGGGTGTTGTGGGTGCATAGGCTGGCCCTGCTGCCCTGCCTGCTGCATTGGGGCAGAATGGGTCGGAAGGGGTTGGTGTGGTGGTCCAGGAGGGTATCGCTGCCCCTGCGGTCCAGCTGCTGGGGTTGATCCCTGGTTAAACCTCTGGCCGAGTTGCGCTGGTCCCATGGCCTGGCTTGTGTTAGCATTGACATTAGAATTGGCACCCTGGCCCATCCCAGGTCCCATGGCGCCATACTGGGCCTGATAGCCAGGGTACTGGGCACCCCCAAACCCTCCCATGCCTTGTTGGTGCTGGTGGGGGTGTGGAGGCTGTCGGGAGGGGGAGTGTGGGTATCGGGGGGTGTGGCCCATATTGGGATAGCCCTGGGGTTGTGACTGGGGCTGGGGGTGTCTCATCTGAGCCCCACCCATTCCAACATGTCCCAGGTAGTGAGATGGGTCTTGAGCAGGAGGGGGTACCATGCTCTGCGAAGGGTAGTGTTGGTTCATGCGAGCTGCATTGGGTGTAGGCGGAACTTGCATCCCACCATAGTTGCCTTGAGACATCTGGTAGGCTCCCATCTGGTTGGGGCCTCCCCCTGGTTGTGCCGGAGGCTGCTGATAAGCTGATCTGGTCTGCTGCGGTTGCTGCTGCGTTTGCGGCTGCTGGCCCCAAACGCCACCCCCACTTCCTCCTCCACCAGCATCACCGGGGTACCCATGGAGAGGGTTGCTCGAGTTAGCCGAGTTATTATGGTAGTGGGAAGCCATGCCATTCATGGCCGTGTTCACGTTTGGTGGCCCCTGGCTGGGACCATTCTGGGCCATCATTCGTCCTCCGGGGGCACCAGGTTGATCGTAGCCTGTGTAGGGGCCATGGTCATAGATTTGCGCCAATTTAGGCTGCCCAGGGCCGGGCACAGCGCTGTGGATCATCCCCTGGTGGTAGCCCCTGGTTCCCTGGTGCTCGTGGTTCAGAGAGGGATTAGTCTGCTGGGCCAAAGGGTTGGACTGGGCGGAGGCAGGCTGCTGAGGAAAGCAGTCCCCTAAACCATCCAATCCATCTGAGAACAGCCCTGCATCGTCCCCGAATAAACTCAACATCCCTGGGTCCGCCATGGCTGGGGGGGGGGGGGGGGGGG